>NC_090221.1:7743044-7770544 GCF_024489055.1 Chanodichthys erythropterus | reverse complement strand
GCAGCTTCAAAGGGCTTTAAACGATACCAGACGAGGAATAAGGGTCTTATCTAGCGAAACAATCGTTCATTTTCTTAAAAAAATGAAAATATGCTTTATAGACACAAATGATCGCATCACAAGTGCTTCCACCAGAACGTGATTCCGTATTCTGTATGTATGTCTTACGCCTTCCCTATTCAACTTACGGAACGAACATGGCACCAGTTCCGTTTTTTCCGTAAGTTTAATAGGGAAGGTGTATGACATTTAGCATAAGCTTTTTGAAGAATATGGAATCGTGTTCTGGTGGAAGCACTTGTGATGCGATCATTTTTTTTAAGAAAATGGCCGATCGTTTCACTAGATAAGACCCTTATTCCTCGTCTAGTATCGTTTAAAGCCCTTTGAAGCTGCAGTGAAACTGCAATTTTGACCTTCAACCGTTTGGAGTCCATTGAATTCCATTATAAGGAGAATAATCCTGGAATGTTTTCCTCAAAAAACTTAATTTCTATTCAACTGAAGAAAGAAAGACATGAACATCTTGGATGACATGGGGGTGAGTAAATTATCAGGAAATTTTTATTTGAAAATGGAATAATCCTTTGAAGATCCTTAGAAACTCCAAACCTGTATGTTAACACAAAAAGATGTCAAGTAGAATGTGATATTTTCCATATAATGAAAGTGAATGGTGACCAGTCAATCTACTAAAAGTAGTCATAATTTTGGTCACTTATGCACAAAAAGCTATCATATAATGACCTCACAAGACTTGCAGTAGTACACAAGTTGTATGAACTGCTGCCTTTCACTTTTATTTTATGGAAAACATGGACATTCTGCCTAGCATCTCTTTTTAAGACTTTTTTATGATATAAAGGTGAGTGATGAAAGAATGTTTATTTTAGGGGTACTGTTCCTTTAATAAATGTGCCTCATGTTGTCAAGTGTATTCTGCCCAGAACAGCACTGAGTTTTAGGGTAATAGCCTGTATAAAATATCTGTGTTTGCCAAGCACTCTGTGTTCTTTGGAGGGCCGTATTGTGTGCTATCCTTATCTGGCTTGAAAAACAAGTGATATGACCCGAAAGAGTATCCATTCATCGTGTTGTTTCTTTTTTAGTCTGGGTCATTTCATTAGTGAGTGCTGAGCAGAGTGCAGTCAAGAACATGTTTGAATCAGCATGTATTTTTTTTTTTTTTTTGCTTCAGGTTCCTCTGTTGCCCTTTCTACCCATCTTAAGTATATTTGTCAATGTGTATCTCATGGTTCAGCTCAGCGGAGACACGTGGATCCGTTTCTCCATCTGGATGGCCATAGGTACGTGCAATCTTTGGGTAAACACACAAACGCAGGATGCAATCCTAAACCACATTCAAACAAATCTAAAGGTCTCATTGCGAGTTTTGGTTTCCTTTTTTTGTTCTTTTCAGTAAACAATGACTTAAAATAATTTTGACATGCAAATTTGATCTTAACTTTGATATCAATCCACAGGTTTCCTTATTTATTTTGGATATGGAATGTGGCATAGTGATGAACGCAAGAGGCATATACAGAACTGTGGTGTTGCAACGGAGAAAAAGATATTGACAGGAAATGAAGGCACTGTGGAGTATGTGACACACATAGAGAAGACTAGTCCATGTTAAGGATCAGCAGACAAACTCTGACAGTAACTATCTGTTTCACCACCTAGCTGATAGGCCTGAGCTCTGCGTTTACACTCACTGCCATCATGAACAATCAATGCTGATGCTCTCACCTGTGATGTGATCATATCATGTAATAGGACATTAGGGGTGTATGATCTGACAATGAAAATTCAATGTATTGATTATGGAATTGACTCTATTTATACACTCTTCAGAACCGTAGATCGCTTGCTTTGTTCCAAAACAAGGATTCAAATTGTTACAATGTTGCAATTTCTTGTTGGTTCGGTTTGCTTTCACAAGGCAACATTTCTAATGTGAATACGAGTTACATGACCTCTCATTGGTCAGTGTGCATTTGACAAATCTCCCAGACTTGCAAAGTAAATCTCAGACTTTTATGTTGCCTGTGTCAAAGTTTTTTAGCCTTCACGCAACACTGTTCTATTGAGCGATTAAAGCTCATCTTTTTGAGACATTCGCTAAACACATTGTAAACTTTTTTTTGTGTGTTTTGGACAGTAGTTCTGAAATGTGCTTTTCACTCAACGTACGTAACTTTAATTCTTCTTCTTCTTTTGATTTAGTGGTGGTTGGCAAACAAACGTGTTGTGCATTTCCACCACTTACTAAGATGGAGTGTGGAGCATCAAATAAAACTTTGGGGGGCTTTGAACTTGGGGTAGTTCACCCAAAAATGAAAATTCAGTCATCATTTACTCAGCCTCAGTTTGTTCCAAACCTGTATACATTTTTTTTGTTATGTTGAACACAAAAGAAGATATTTTAAAGAATGTGGGAAACTGAACAGTTTTGGGGCACCATTGACTTCCATAGTGTTTTTTTTTCCTACTATGGAAGTCAATGGTGCCCCAAAGCGGCCTGGTTACAAACTTTCTTCAAAATATCTTTCTTTGTGTTCAACAGAACAAAGACATTTTTACAGGTTTCGAACAACTTGAGGGTGAACAAATGATGACAGAATTTTCATTTTGGAGTGAACTATCCCTTTAATTCTTTTAATTAGATTAGTTGCCTTTAAAAAGGCTAGTAATCAAGTCATTACACTTAATGACTTGTTTTGATTTTCTAACATGAACCTTTCATTAGTTTCATATTTTTATTAGCCCTTTGTTTTCGAATTTGATTAATGAAATATTTAATCCTATTTCTGAATAATTTTCTAAGGCCTTTTTGGCTAAAGCATCTGCTTCCTAATTTAACCCATCATATGTTGTGATACAGCCTGGTTCATTGGTCCGTTGATGGGTCACTGGGTCGCATCGCTTTCTCACCACAAGTGAATTGGTCCAGAGTTTATTTTATTGCCTCATTCAGGTGATCTCTGACCAATTATGTGTGTGTGTGTGAATCCAAGCGCGATTGCCATGTTCATATAGGCCTAAATGAACCAAGAGAAAACGCATCAGAAATTCTCCAAACGAGCCAGGTGTGAAAACGCCCTTAAAGATAAAGGTTCCAGAAGGAGGATTTCACTTTAGACAAAGAATTTTTGGTTTTCCAAAGAACCTTTCAGTGAACAGTTCTTAACCATTTTTTTTCGTAGTGTGAAGAATATTTTAATAATCTGAAGAGCTTCCACTTTAAGGGACTTTTTGTGCAATGGAAAGTTCAATGGATGTTAAAGGATTAGTTCACTTTCAAAATAAAAAAATGACCCCTCAAGCCATCCTAGGTGTATATTTCTTCTTTCTGATGAACACAATCTTAGTTATATTATACCAAAAAACATATTCATATTTAAGAAGTTATGAATTAAAATATTGAGCTTCCGCCAGACTGCTTTCTGTATTCAACGTACAAAGAAAGTGTAAAAGCTTACGCTACATCCTA
Organism: Chanodichthys erythropterus; assembly: GCF_024489055.1. Classification (NCBI taxonomy): domain Eukaryota; kingdom Metazoa; phylum Chordata; class Actinopteri; order Cypriniformes; family Xenocyprididae; genus Chanodichthys; species Chanodichthys erythropterus. Next base: position 7,767,048 of record NC_090221.1, on the reverse strand, counting down.
CGCCTTCCCTATTCAACTTAGGAAAAAGCCTAACTGATGTGACGCCAGTTCCGTTTTTTCGTACGTCGACGTTTTGTACATTTTACGCTAGATATTTTACTTCATAACTTGTCAAATATGGATATTTTTTGCGCACAAATGCATCACTTTGCTTCAGAAGGTCTTTATGAACCCCTCGGAGCCGTGTGGAGTACGGTTATAATGGATGGATGTGGATGGAGGCACTTTCTTCAGCTCATACTCGGTCCTGTTCAAAGCTTGGAAGCGTCAGGGTATTTATTAATATATCTCCGATTGTGTTCATCAGAAAGAAGAAAGTCATATACACTTAGGATGGCTTGAAGGTGAGTAAAGCTTGGGGTAATTTTCATTTGAAAGTGAACTAATCCTTTAAAGATTCTTCACGGGACCATCAATGCCAATCTAGAACCTTTATTTTTAAGAGTGTATACCCAATATAAATTGTCCTTCAACTTATATTTGTGATTTCAGAATATAACTGAAGATTATTCATAACCAAATTTCTTTCTTTATAATGCTTAATTTTGCATTGCATCATTAATAAATAGGCTAATTAGAATAGCATTGAATTGTTGTCAGAACTAATATTTACACCCCTGCTTTTAAACGTGTTTGGAAGTGAAAGGGAAAGCATGTTTTTTAATTTCTATAAAGTATTAAGATTTCCACAGACAGTATCTCAAGGTTACTTACCATCTTAATCATAATAATAATAAAACATATATACTTATATATATACTAAAGGTATGAGATAAATTTGAGGTAAAATGGTATTATAACATAATGTGAAACATTAGAATAGATATTGGGAAGACTATGAAGTGCAGATATTGGTGAACATCCAGCTTTTACATGTTTGACTGTCTTGTTGTTTAATTCTAAGATGTAGGATTAATATATTGACTACATCTTATTTTACGTGCCAGAGATGTTAAGCTGCTCAGATAACACCATTTCTTGTATTCTAATAAACACTATACTTTTTATTTTTATCCATGTTACATGTGTTTGTGCAGTTATTGTTAAATGTTCGACATGTCGAATGTACAGTATTCATAGGTCACCCTGTTGTTTAACAACCAGGTCTGATGATGTTGAAGAGGAGCAAGTTATGTGTTTTGTCTTGTAAAATTACCTTTTTATTCACTTTATTTACTTGCTGTATTTTTATAGACTTTTTCAGAAACTACTTTTTCAGTCTACAGTATATTTTTCAGTGCAGTCATTCAATGACAATCCGTGTAATCCAGTTAAAGATGCCAGCAGTGGTCTAAGAATGGACAACCTGAGCATCTGAAAGTGTTTCTTCTGCTAACTAGTACTCATGTTCTTCTCTGCCTAAAACACTCGGTGTAAATGCGTCATGAAGAGGCTAAGATTGTGGATTAATAAAAATGTGTTAATGTCTCATTAAAAATATTGCACATCAACTATTCTGTTTAGAATATGTATAGTTGTATTTAATTTTTTTTTTTTTTTAGTAATGATGTGTTTGTTATGCCATTGTCAAAACTTTGTGGTTTCATACGAAGCAATAAAAGATTTCTCCCCCCTTTTTAAAGTACGTTTTCCACATTATTGTAAATAAGTATGGATAAAAGGGTTCACCCAAAAATGATAATTCTGTCATTTATTACTTACCCTCATGCCGTTCCACATCCGTAAGAGCTTCGTTAATCTTCAGAACACAAATTAAGATATTTTAGTTGAAATCCGATGGCTCAGTGAGGCCTCCATAGCCAGCAATGACATTTCCTCTCTCAAGATCCATAAAGGTACTAAAAACATATTTAAATAAGTTCATCTCAAAACACTGCTTCAGAAAGCATCGGAGCATTGTGAATCTGTGTGTCGAATCTGCTGTTCGGAGTGCCAAAGTCACGTGATTTCAGCAGATCTGAATCATGATTCGACACACTGATTCATTGTACTCCGAAGCTTCACGAAGCAGTGTTTTGAAATCGGCCATCACTAAATAAGTCCTTATTTTGTTTTTTTGGCGCACCAAAAGTATTCTTGTCGCTTTATAATATTAATAGTGAACCACTGTACTCACATGAACTGATTTGAATATGTTTTTAGTAACGTTACCTTTATGGATCTTGAGAGAGGAAATGTCATTGCTCCTTATGGAGGCCTCACGGAGCTATCGGATTTAAACTAAAATATCTTAATTTGTGTTCTGAAGAAGTGGAATGGCATGAGGGTAAGTAATAAATGACAGAATTTTCATTTTTGGGTGAACTAACCCTTTAAGTAATTTTATCTTAATTGTAATGGATAATTCTTTTTTGGTTAGTTGGTCTGTTAAGATTGTACATCTTATCTATTAGAACATACTGTTTCATCAAGTTCAATGTTCTCAGCAAAAGACATTCAATATATTATATTATTGCAAAACGGCATAAAGTAGCTGGCACCCCTTATGAAAAAGAAGTATCAAGTTAATTTGATGAAATATATTTAAGTAAAGTTCAAGTATATTTTTAAGTATACTTTAAGTAGTAAATGTAATATCAATGTAGTAGTAAACTTGTAAGTGTACTATTTCAATACAGCCTGGAACTAACTTCCAGTATATAAAAATATATGTTTAAGTGTACTATAAGTGTAACGGTAAGTGCACAGCTACGTTTCTCATTTGTACTGCATCTGTACTACTAAGTGAACTTACAAGTATACTAGTAGTTTTCTATTTTAATACTTGTAGTACTTTTTTTGGTTTATGAAAGTACACTTTGAAGTATACGCTCAGTAAACTACTAGTTTAGTAGTTTAATACTGCAAGTATTAAAGTTTAAATTTTTCTTTAAGTGAGCATAGCATCATACTTATAGTTTACTATTTATATATTATTTTTGCACTTTAAAGCTGCAGTCCATAAGTGTTTACCACCGGCATTCGCTGTGTCGTGTTAGTTGATTCATTATGTCGGACTCACCGCAGGTAACTCATAATCTGCAGTTGTTACTCCTGTCTCCTGACAAAAACATTGCATGCAGCGCCTGTGGAGTGTGGAAAGTTTGTGGAAAGTTACTGGAGCGCGCAGCCGCGCTCGTCTCTCACAAGGAACGTCACGGCAGTGATTGACAAGCAAGAGGGCCAATTGGCTGATGTTTTTAAGGCCCTACCTCGTGCACAGATGATGTATATTAATATTATTCCTTTCAGTGCAAATAATAAATAGTCTTTTATCAGTTAGTAAAGACAATTTCAAGTAATATTGCAAAAATTTATAAAACAAAACATCATCTTCAACACCTTTAATGGACCCCACTGACTTCCATAGTATGAAAAATAAAATACTATGGATGTCAATGGGGTCCCATTCATACAAGTGTGGAACAACCTGAGGGTGAGTAAATGACGATGACAAATTTTCATTTTTGGGTGAACTATCCCTTTAAAGTTTGAATGACATTTGTTGGATTTTCCGGCCAAGAGCACAAATGGCACAAATACCCCATGCAGGGTTAGTTACAGTCCAGCAGAGGGCATTAGAGGATCATTGGAAGGGGCTCACAGATTGACACTGAAGGGGGAGTGCGCAGAGGGGCTGGAGAAATTCCTTTTTTTCACAAAGGATGGAGCTGACTGTGTGTAAACGGGCTGGACAGCGGACGAAGAGTTCCTGCGCTGCTTTCAGGCCTCCTGAGCAGCAAGAACAGCCTCGCTGAAACACTCCACTGCAGCCATCATGAAGCTCTGGCTCTTCTTCACACTGGCATTGCTTTGGCTGGAGGTCCAAAATGGTGAGCAGATTTCTCTTTGTTTCTTCTGCCTTGTTATTCTTTCTTCATAAAGTCAAAACTTCTTTCTCTTGCTTGAAATAGTAAATAAGTTGAGAGATGATATGGATGAACGTGTGGTGTGCCACTGGTGTCAATGGAAACCAAAATTCCAGAGCAGAAAGAGGAGGAGAGATCAAATCAGGACAGAGTTTTACTTTAACCTATGCTTAAATTATACAGCAGAGACAAAAGACAGAGTATCAGATCTGTTTGAGCTTAACAAGGCAACTTTTTTATGATTCTATGATTCCAAACAAGGAATCAAAATATTTGTAGATAGTTATTTTCCTCTAGATCTCATGATCCTTTCATGTGTCAGAAATGAATTTATGATTCAGTAAACCTCTATATTGTTCAGTTTTTTACATATTCACACATAGAACAAGAAAGGCATATTTCCACAGTTGCTGTTTGTACAGCTGTGAGCTGAAGAAGCAGATTTCCAGATGGCAGAACTTTCTCTCTCTCTCTCTCTCTCTCTCTCTCTCTCTCTCTCTCTCTCTCTCTCTCTCTCTCTCTCTCTCTCTCCTTCTTTTCTTTGTCTTGGTCATAGGAGGCAGAGTTATCAAGTATCCCAAACAGAGAAATGAAACACACACGCTGTATAATATTCATGACCTACTCGCATAATACAGAGCAATGAATGTTTTTGCTCTTTAGCAGCTCCCCAAGCCACTTTCAGAACTCTGTTTTGGTTTACCCAGGTGTGTGTCAGCAGGTCAAGCGTAAGAAAGAGGCTGGTGAGAACCGCATAAGACCAGGAAGAAAGAGGGTAAAGGTTCGCTATCCCAAAGTAAAAGAACAGGAGGCAGGAAGCAAGGGCCAGTCTATTCTCACCCAGGTCCTTGATAAAGGCCGTTTTCTCCGATTGGGCGAAAGCCTATCCTTGAGTCCCGACAAAACTTTGGAACTGAGATGCAAAGGAACTAAGATTGGCTGGGCATATCCGTCTTACCTGGACACCTTCAATGATAACCGCCTCAGGTATCCTTCCTTCTCACTTTATCCATTCATTTAACATGTTTGAATGAGACTAGTTTGGATAAATTGGGCAAATTAACAGCTGCTGGAGTACTTCATGTTTGGAAGACAAGCGTTTCAAAGATGCAGGATTACATTGTCACATGATTCCATTGCATGTGGAAGGTTTTGTAAAAGAATTAAAATAGAGATGTTAAAAATGACGACTCTAACAATATGTTGTTGTAAACAAAATATTAAAAAATGAGAGGACACTTACAATAATGTTCTTAAAATGTCCACCACAGAAGAAAATAATATCATATGATGCCGGTCACACGTTTGGTTGCAGTACATTTATTTTAGCTGCAGGGGTTATGCGCTCAGTGACATAGTTGACAGAACATTTGCGGACATGAGCAAAATATATATTTTTAAATTAAATTAAAAATCTTTTATTTAGTAGTAGAGTTAGAAATACATTTAATATAGATAATTTTGACTTTAATAATTTAATTATTCATTATTTTGAACCATGGTTATTTTTACAGAAGAGGATTAGGGCCAAGCAATAATATAAAAATAAAACCATCTCAAGATTAAAGTTGTTACATTTCGAGAAAAAAGTCAAAAATAAAATGTTGAGAATAAACTTGTTAAATTACGATGAAAAAAAACCCGTTAAATTTCAAGAAACGTTTTTCTCAAAATTAAACAACTTTTTTCTCATAATTTAATGACTTTTTTCTCATAATTTAACGACTTTTTTCTCTGAATTTAACAACATTTTCTCATAATTTAACGACTTTTTCTCATAATTTAACAACTTTTTTCTCATAATTTAACAACTTTTTTCTCATAATTTAACGACTTTTTTCTCCGAATTTAACAACATTTTCTCATAATTTAACGACTTTTTCTCATAATTTAACAACTTTTTTCTCATAATTTAACAACTTTTTTCTCATAATTTAACAACTTTTTTCTCATAATTTAACAACTTTTTTCCCATAATTTAACAACTTTTTTTGTAATAATTTAATGACATTTTTCTCATAATTTAACGACTTTTTCTCATAATTTAACAACTTTTTTCTCATAATTTAACAACTTTTTTCTCATAATTTAACAACTTTTTTCCCATAATTTAACAACTTTTTTCTAATAATTTAATGACATTTTTCTCATAATTAAACGACTTTTTTCTCATAATTTAACAACTTTTTTCTCATAATTTAACGACTTTTTTCTCATAATTTAATGACATTTTTCTCATAATTTAACAACTTTTTTTCTCGTAATTTAATAACTTTATTCTCAACATTTTACCTCAACTTTTTTCTCGAAATTTAACGACTTTTTTCTCGTAATTTAACGAGTTTATTTTCTGTTTTTGTTTTAATTGTAGTTAACTATATCTGTTCTGTATAGTATGGAAGCCTGTTTCCGCCAAGGAATAAAACAATTCAAAAAATAATTGTGACTTTTTATCTCACAATTATGAATTTTTCCCACAATTGCAAGTTTATATCTCACAATTCTGACTTTTTTCTCGCAATTCTGACTTTTTTTCTCCCAATTCTGACTTTTTTTCTTGCAATTTTGAGTTTATGTCTCTCAATTCTGACTTTATAACTTGCAATTGCAAGTTTATATCACGCAATTCTGAGAATTGAGTCAGGAAAAAAGTCAGGTGGCCATGTCTCCTCAAAAAAAAAAAAAAAAAAACTGGATGAGAAAATAATCGATATTAAAAAAATAAAACAATGCAAATATTAAAAAAATGTGACATTAAAAAGTGTAAAAGTCAATAATTTTTCTAAAGTAACACTGTCCAACAGTGACACCTGCTGGTAAAGTTACAAAGGGAGACCACGTCTCTCGTGCCTCCCCTGATCCCATTCACTTATAACAGACCCCCTAAAAAGTGGGTTTAGTGGGGGATAATTGAGAATGAATAGGGGAATGTCACGTGAGAGGAGGCAATGCCTACATCGCGCTATGATTGAACATGATCGGTTATGATTAGATATGATTGATTCGTGCGATAATTCCCGCCTTTTGTTTCCGTGCGCGATCTCGAATCGGCCTGAATTCAGACAATGATGCCGTTAATGGGAAGACTAATTAAAAAGTAAGTAAACAACTCAGCCACTTAGATATCACCGCTTTATGTTACATCAAAATCAAACTTGAAATGGCCCGAAAACATGATGACTGTTGGGTTTTTAGTGAGTTTTTGATGAAATTAATGGTAATCTTCGTGTCTGTTTCTGTGACCAGTGGCTACAAGCTGGATGACTGCTGAAAATAAGTTAACCATTAAAAAGAAAAGTTGAAAAATTAGTTTATAAATAATATATATTGTTTACATTGCCTTTAGAATAAATCTAAAAATGTGTAAAAACACTAAGTTGATTACATTTATGCTTGGTTTTAATAAAGAAAACATTACATAATGTAAAAAAATACAATATAGTATTGTATTTGGTCTCACTTTTTATGTTTATTTAACCAAATTAAGTGTAAAAGAGACATACATTTACATTTTATATAGATAAAGTTTGATATCTACACTGATATTGTTGATTCTGCTGTTCCAGCATCAAGCAGCATGAGAGGTACAGTCAGTTGATTCTCACGTCGCCCTCTGCTGCTGATACGGGAGAGTACAGCTGTTGGGTAGTGCTCTGTGATGGGCAAGAATGTGAAAAGGATGGAGACACCACTTCTGCTACCTACATATACTTTACAGGTACAGCATCTGGTCACATATCACACAACCAGACCAATATGATCTTGAACCTCCAAAATCATTGTTACAATTCTCTTTGTATCTAGACAAAGATGAGCTGTTCGTCCCCTCTGCCATCCATTTTGACATTATCTACCTGCGCCCCGACAAACCCGCCACCGTCCCTTGCCGGGTGACTAACCCCAAAATCAAAGTCTCGCTGCACAGGGAAGTTCCTGCGGAAGAAATCGTTGTGGATGGGACCCAGATATCTTACAATCCCACTAAGGGCTTCATCATCCAAAACCCCAGTCCAGAACATAAGGGAGCTTATTACTGCAAGGCCAACAGCACCACCAAAACCACCTCGCAAATATCCACTAAATACCAGCTGCTGTATGTGGAGGGTAAGAGGAGAACACATTTTACATTGTGATTTTGGCATTGTGTGAATCTAAAATATATAAATACTTGGTGTTTTCCTCCTCATAGTGCCTAGTGGCCCCCCTTTTGCGACTATTGAGGCTTCTTCAAACAAAGTGAGTGGTGGAGACATCTTTAACGTTACATGCACTGTCCTTGGCGAACCTGAGGTGAATGTCAGCTTCAGCTGGAGGTATCCTGGCCAGGTGAGTGCTACTTTCATTATTTTTCCCTTAAGAAAAGATGATTTGGTTACAAGATTTGCTTATCTGAGCTCCTGATTCAGGTTGATCGAGACTATCATTTTTTATAATGCATGAATCACAGTATTATGCCATTTTGTGGATGCTGCAGCTTTGCTCATGATAACTATAAAGAGACACACTATTGTTGAAAAGTTGAGAATAATTACGATTTTTTATGTTTTTGAAAGAATCTCATACTTTGACAGGCAATATTTGATCAAAAAATCAATGTTTTCTATGTGAATATATTTTAAAATGTAATTTATTCCTGTGATGACAAAGCTGAATTTTCAGCATCATTACTCCAGTCTTCAGTGTCACATGGAATAAATTAAATTTTAAAAAAAAATATTCAAATAGAAAACAGTTATTTAAAATTGCAATGATATTTCACAATATTAATGTTTTAACTGTACTTTTGATCAAATAAATGGATCCTTGGTGAGCATTTTAAAACATGAAAAAAATCATAATTATACCCAACTTTTGACTGGTAGTGTAGATTCAGAAAAATAGGTTTCAGTGTGCTGTCCTTAACCTAATGTGTGTGTCTCTCAGGGTCAAAGGCCTGTGAGCATTCATGACTCCTGGAGGCTGATAAACCGTGGCGTGGGACACACCACACGCATCTCCCAGAGCGTCATGATTGTGGATGATGTTGAAACGATTGACTATGGAAAGTACATCTGCACCACCAAAAATAAGAAGGGAGAGACATTGGTGGCCACATCAGTGAAGTCACATGACTAGAAAGAACATCAAGTTTATATATTGAGCTGAGCTGGACTCCATTCACACTTCAGGCTTCTTGCTGCTTTATTAAATCATTATAAAAAACATGCATTCTATATATATGACTTGAAAATAAAGTGCTTCTTGTTCAATGGTAAATCAACACTGTACTTAATATATACACTATTACCAGTGAAACAGAATCAGTTATTTCAACCATGTTAACCTGTAATACTCAAAATGGAAAGTGTTAAGGTCTATAGGCATATTTTTACACCCATGAAATATGTCTGAGGAGCATGAAGGCTTTGTGCTCCGCTCTAATGGACTCCGTATGTGGAATGTGCAGCAGCAGCCCAGTGCTTATTTTGGTTCAGTGTGACAAAATGTTTCTCCGCTCGCAGATATTTCTGATATTTAATTAGTTACAGTAGAATTCACCACACAAAAGAGAACAGATCATAGTAAAATGATGCCAAATTTCACAGTTATTTACTATACAGTTCTAAGTGTTGCAATAGACTTATAGCCAGATGATGATGAAGAGCAATAAGAAAACCAACAGATACAACAGGTTCCTGCACACAATCACACATTATAAACAGTGTAACAAATACAAACAGGTGACTTTTAATGTCTTTATTAATTGCATATTTTCAATTCGGTTTCACACCAACATCCACACAAACAGCTTTAGCAATACATATCAAAAAAAAAGAAAAAAAAGAAAAGAAAAAAAAAAGGTCAACTTAACTTCTTTTGCTTTTTAACTTCTTTGTAAATAGCTTGCATGTAAAGCTGCAGTGGAGGGTTTCAGACAGAGGGGGGCGCTTCTGAGGCCACTGGAACATGCTCAGTGAATTACATTGGTCTCATGATCAGACATAAATATAGAAATAAAGACAAACTCACTCTCAAATCTGTCCCCTAGGGCTCAATCACACTGAATAATATACAAAACCCGTATTCAAGAAAATCTTTATGAAAAAAAAAAAAAAATCAGATTCCCAATAGTACATGCCTTCAGTCACAGGTCTGCCTAATGACATGCCATTTCAATGTCAAGCACTCATCCGTTTACAGCATACCATTACGATTAGACTGCATCTCTGATTGCCAAGAAAGTGAGGAAAAGGGATAATTCAACCCTTATACGGGTATTAATCAAAACATTCAAGCTACTGTTAATACAATGACCGATACAGAATGAATTATTGAGCGTTTCCTACGCGATATGGAGAGCATATCTGTGATGAAACATGCAACGTGATCTGAGCGAAGCTCACCTAAACCATGTGATATAAAAAGGTACCATTTACAAAATCAAAAATAAAGGCATGATATAGACAAGACAATGTTGCATAAGGTTTCAGAACACCTGGTTAAGTCAGTGAATATTTCCATTTGAGTAAATCGTAACAGTCAGTTTATGGCATGAGATGATCTATGAAGTTCTGCTTTAGAAACTTTCACCTGGAGTCTGAGGTCCTACGTTAAATAAAGGGAAACCAAATGCTACACAAGCTACAGCATCTGGGAAATATCCACTGTCCAGCTGGCATTTGGGCATTTGTTCCTTAGGCAAATAATAAAACTAGGTTTATACAGGTACACTTCAAGGTGTCTGGTGGAAAAGCTTCAGAAGTTGACAAAGGCCTCATTCATGGATTCTGATGTCAGTCCTCCAAAGTCAGGAACTTCAAGCTACAAAGCAATTCAGGAGGGAAAAACAACTACTTTGAGAGAAACTTTCAACAAGCCCTGAGATATTCCTTTTTTCTCTCCATAGACAGACGTGAAAGGCAAAAGTACGAGGGTGGCCTCATTGGTAAGTGCTTTTGTGCAATATAGTTTTTTTTTAGTCTGTACAAGAGAGTTTATTCTATTTTAAGAGCCACTGACATGGTCCAGACCAGCTTCAGCATGCAGGAAGTGCTCCGTCCTGTGTGAAAGTGCTTCCTGGAAGCTGAAGGCCACTGTTATCTGGGCGAGACGGGAGGGCTGGAGAAGATCCCAGAGTTCCGTGGTGACTGGAGAGTGAGGGACGGGGAAGGGGAAACCTTGCGCGGGCTGCTCAGATCACCATTGTTAAGCTTCCAGAGCAGCTCTTCATTCTCCATAGACAGACGTTTGTTCACTTTGGACTCCTTCTGGAGGGATTCCTGCAAGACTGCCTGCTCTGTGGACAGTTGTCTGAAATGAAACAAGGCAGCGCTCAGGTAAACTTGATTAGAAGAAGAAAAGGCGTCTGAGCACAAAGCTTTGCTGCAATGAAAACACTCCTTTCCTGCCGCCACAATAGCACAAATAATAATAAAAGTAATCTCAAAGCATAGCCAGAAGCCATTTTGTGGAATTTTTGGTCTGCTACCCAGACAAAATGTAAATACAGTGAAAATTCAAAGACTTTGGTTTGCCACATGTCTGACTGTCTGAAGCCCACTGAGGAAAACACCCAAGTTTTAGAAGCTAGTGGATTGAGTACAATCATTTCTAAAAGCCTAAAATATCATAAGTTTATGATCATAATCGGTAACCCTTAATGGTCCGCTGTTAGTTATTAACCATGCAGGACAAATGAGTAGTCCTACATTAATAGAAGTAGTCAAAGTGTTAAAGGATTAACTTTACTCACCCTCAAGCCATCCTAGGTGCATATGACTTTCTTCTTTCTGATGAACACAATCGGGAGTTAAATTAATAAATATCCTGATGCATCCAAGCTTTATAATGGCAGTGAACGGGACTAATGAGTATGAAGCTCAAGAAAGTGCATCCATCCATTATAAACATACTCCACATGGCTCCATGGGTTAATGAAGTGAAGTGATGCATTTGTGTAAGAAAAATATCCATATTTAGTTGAATACAGTAGGAGCTAGATATTTTACTTCATAACTTGTTAAATATGGATAATTTTTCTTACACAAATGCATCACTTTGCTTCTGAAGGACTTTATTAACCCCCTGGAGCCGCGTTCACTTAGACTGGGTAAATCCAGCCTAATCTGCCGGCGATTTGATTTCGCCCGGCAACTCAGTCTGGAAACCCGTACATTCATTTCTGCTGCTTCTGTTACACTTTTGCGGGAACCAATCACAGACTGGCTTATCCACCTTGCTGGCTATTGGCTGGTATAACACGATGACGATAGAGAAGCGACGGCAAGCACGACCGTCAATCCAATTCCTTTTAACCTCTCGACAATGCTGAATGACTTCTTTAGTTTAGCAAACAAATCGCTCGAGTGGGTGTAAATACCACTCACTTTCATGTTTTTTTTTTTGTTTTGTTTTTTGCACAACCTGCAAAAATCGCTCGATGCCAACGCTGCTTCTGCAAACCGCTGATCAATGCTACAAACCAATATAAACTAAACCTGTCTGGAGTTTTTGTGTGGCTCTGCAAAGTACGTCACCCGGATCGCTGATCTGATTGGTTGAAGGACTATCCAATTGCGTGAATAATGCTCGTTGATCACGCCTCTTGTGCAGCAGAAAATACATACAGACTCCCCAGACCAATGTTCAATTTTAAATTGAGCTTGGTCTGGTGATAGCCAAGTGTTCACACTTAATAAAGCTTGAATGCGTCAGGATATTTATTAATGTAACTCTGAATGTGTTCATCAGAAAGAAGAAAGTCATATCACCTAGGATGGCTTGAGGGTGAGTAAAACTTGGGGTAATTTTCATTTTAAAGTGAACTAATCCTTTAACTAATTTGTAAACAAGATTAACTAATCAATACGCAATATCAAATTTAGGACTGAGATAGTTCATTATTAGGTAGTCAATTACTGAATGAGATTAGCCTGATTAAGAACTATTAACTATGTCAAATTATCCCCTTGGAATTATAAGGTTGCATTCTGAGCAGTTCTGAGATATTGAGCTTCAAAGTTTTTGTATTCCATTGGACTTTGTAGATAACTTTTTTGTTTTCCAAATAAAAAGTCCCTAAATGTACTTAACATCACCAAAAACATCACAAAATGCAAGTAATTTGTCACAAAATAAGAATATGTGAGTAACTAAATTGACAAAATTGTCAGATAGAACCTTATAATTCCAAAAAATTATAAAAAAAAAAAAAAAAAAAATTACCAATTAATTACTAATCACAACATTAACCTGTGTCTGAGACATAATTTTTTATTTATTTTTTTACTTTGAACGTTTTTCACTTTAATATAATGGTCCATTTTATGAATCTTCAAGTACTACTAGTGACTTGGACCATTATTTTAAAGTGAAGAAAAAAAAAAAAAAAAAAAAAAAAAAAGGTTTTCAACTTTAAAATAATTTTCCAAATCACTATCAATTCCTGCAGAGTGACTAGGTAACATGAGTAATTAGTGATGCAATTTCAGAGTAAAAAAGTGTTACCACAGTCATTTTAGTACGCTACCTAGACAAAGCAGCATGTTTGTCCATTCTGGCTTTGAGGTCCTCATTTTCCTGTTGCAGCTTCTTAAGACATTCATCCAGCTTCACATTCCTCTCCATCTAAGAATAAATCAAAGTCTTAGTGTTTCTCCAGCACAGACAGGAGTATTTGTCATCTCTTTACTGTGATTAGAATGAACAAAGGAGAATTTCTCCTGCTAAATGTTTCATTCAAAACACAGACAATTGAGCTCACCAGTTTGTCTATCTGCATGAGTTTCTTGTCCTGTTCATGGATCTGCTTGTTTTTGATGTCCAGCACTACTTTAAGGCTTTCAAGCTCCTGCTCCAGATACATTGTGTGGGAGTCCTTCAACATAAGAAAATAAAGAGATCAGGGATATATACTGGCTTTCCTAAACTGGATTCATCATTACATTTTCATATTCACATTTGTGGGCGTTATATTACAAACACCGCACATGGAGGTGTTTCTTCAACTTCAGACACTTTTATGCCCAGGAGTTGAGTTCTATTAGAATTAACAGAATATTCTGTTACTTTAAGACCACATTAAAACAGACTTGTAAATGTTCTATCATGCCTTATTTATGTTTTATATGCAGTATAGTTTTTATCATATAGTTTTACTCTTGTCCCAGACCCAGGTTTTCAAAATGTTTAAAATATGAAAATCAATAATACGTTATCATATTTATCCTAAATTATCATATTTTTATATAACAGCTGGTTCAGCCTGGAGAAAATGGGGGACTGTGTACAACTCGCTCAGGGCGGAGTCTATGCTAAAACGGCAGAGTCCGTCAGCAGTCGTGGGCGGGGCCTGTGCAAAGTCAAAGTCACTTTGCCCAGAATCTGCAAATGGCTTTTTCTGAGACTTATGCTTATGATTTATGGGAATTAAAAAACATTTAAATTCCATTTGAATAAAACAAACATAAAAAACAGTGGGTGGATTTTTATCATTATAGGGTGGTTGTGTACACACACTGCCAACACGCATTTATGTTCAAACACCATGTAAAAGTGAATTTTGCATAATAGGTGCCCTTTAAGAGCATTTGCTAAATGCATACATGTAGATGTACGTTTTTTTTTTTTTTTTTTTACGAATCCACAGTGTCAAAAGTGTCTATAGCTCAAGAAACACCCATATATGAACTTTGCCTGTGCTGCATTGTCATACTATTAATAGGGCAGGGTCTGGCAGCATTATGCAGGGTAGTTATCTAAATTATCAGAATGTTGAGAGTTCAGGAATCTTCTTGCATTTTCTAAAAATAGCAGGTTAATATTAGACTGGTCTTTCCAATCAGTCTACTCAAAGCAGAGATGCATTACTATTAATGTTTGGGAACAACACACCTGCGTTTTCTCAGCCAGATCCATCCTTCTCTTCACCTCAGCATTCAGTTTTTCTTTGAGGCAGTTATTCTCTGTTATGAGTTCCTGAATTCGATTCTGTTTGAAGAGAAATACACTAATATAAAAAATGTTTGCTAAATTTCAACAGGAAAAAAAATAAAAAATGAACAGGGAACAGGAATGTTGTGGTGGTGGGAATTTTAGCTTTTGGTCACTGCCTTACAGATAACGTGTCCTCCGATTCCTTCAGTGTTGTGTTGAGTGTCTGCATTTCCTTTTCATGGGACTGTTTGAGTTCTGAGAAAGTTAAGTCAAGATACATTAATGTGTGGGAGGTAATGTTGTTGGCTTTCAAAATGTAAGTAACAGGTGCAACATTTTCACAGACATTCTAGAGAGAAAAATAAAAACAAAGCCCAAGATTATTTACCCTTGAAGGACTCCTCAAAGTGTTGTTTAAGGCCATCCATCTCCTCTATATGGCTAACTTCCAGTTCCTTTTTCAAAGCCTCATGTTTTGATCGTAACTCTCCTAGCTAGACACGTACAAATAAAGCAATTTTGTAAAAGTTTTATTGGTTTATTTTAGTGTGTAAATGATTAAGTATGTCATTATGTCTAAACAACTAAAAGGTCAAGGCTCATATGCCAAGATACAAGAAAAACAAAAACTATGAGATTACTTCACATTGTTATGGGAAAGTATTATGAAAAGATCATGTATAAAGGGGTCATGAACTGTGTTGTTTTATTGTTTTGTTTCCTGGGGTGCACTTATAATGTTAGTATGCTTTTTACATCAAAAATTGTCCATTTAGAAATAAAAGGCATTTTTTCTACCCTGATTTTAGCCCTCTTATTTGAACGCTCTGTTTTATGGGGCGTGTCTGCTGTGAGACTTCAGTGTAAACGCCCACTGCTGTGATTGGCTAACATTTTTGCAGTATGAAATAGCTAAGTATTACTCTCTCGAAATCTTTTAGCATGTTTTTACTATTACAGCTCTCAAGGTTAACAAATCGTGAAAAGTGTTGCATTACATTTAGATCTATGGCATTATATTTAGATCGTGGCATGAAAGGTTGCAGTGATGAACACTGTAGCTGATCACAGACATGTTGTTGAGTGCATGAAAGCAGCGATCTCATCATTGCAGCTCAATTTCTGCACACTTTCGAATGCTTTCATCATAACCAACAGTGCAAACATGATGTCACTAAGAGATTCGTTGAATTAAAGAAATGGGAGTTTTGGCGTGAGTATGATTGACAGCTCCAGCGATTGTAAAGGAAGCATTCTTTGATCGCTTTCTATATATCATTTAATCACTGTTTAAAGGTGCCCTAGATTCAAAAATGGAATTTATATTGGCATAGTTAAACAACAAGAGTTCAGTACATGGAAATGACATACAGTGAGTCTCAAACTCCATTGTTTACTCCTCCTTATATAAATCTCATTTGTTTAAAAGACCTCCGAAGAACAGGCGAATCTCAACATCACACCGACGCCCCCAATATTTGCATATGCCAGCCCATTTTCCCAACGGCAAAACATCTGGATGTGCACAGCTGAATCAACAGACTAGGTAAGCAAGAACAATAGCGAAAAATGGCAGATGGAGCAATAATAACTGGCATGATTCATGATATCATGATATTTTTAGTGATATTTGTAAATTGTCTTTCTAAATGTTTCGTTAGCATGTTGCTAATGTACTGTTAAATGTGGTTAAAGTTACCATTGTTTCTTACTGTATTCACGAAGACAAGAGCAGTCACTTATTTTCATTTTTAAACACTTGCAGTCTGTATAATTCATAAACACAACTTCATTCTTTATAAATCTCTCCAACAGTGTAGCATTAGCCGTTAGCCACGGAACACAGCCTCAAACTCATTCAGAATCAAATGTAAACATCAAAATAAACACTGTACTTACGTGATTAGAACACTTTGTAAAGATCCATTTTGAGGGTTATATTAGCCCTTTGAACTTTTTTTTTATGTTGTTTAAGGCAAGCGCGAGCTCTTGGGGCGTGGAGCACCAGATTTAAAGGGGCCACACACCCTGAATCGGCTCATTTCTATCATGCCCCAAAATAGGCAGTTAAAAAAATTAATTAAAAGAAAGAAAAAAAAAATCTATGGGGTATTTTAAGCTGAAACTTCACAGACACATTCAGGGGACACCGTAGTCTTATATATTACATCTTTCAAAAAAAAAGTTCTAGGGCACTTTTAAATAACCGATTATTTTCATCCTACTTAGAGAAACAATGTTAAGTTGACCGTTCAGTCACTGGTTTGATTTACTGACAAAGACAAAGAGCATCTGACTGTACATGAATCATATCAGATCAGGCATGTTGCATTACTGTCGAGCCCATATCGTAAAAGTCTGTTTGCAAAGCCTGCGCCAAAATACGATTGATTTACCAAAGAATCCACATTGAAATGTACCGAATGCAAATAAATAATGCTCAACTGAGACATTCACATTGTTGAAAATATATAACCATATTCCTAGCATTAGGATCCTTTTAAATGTAATGTTATTTTTAGACTTGTAACGCTCTTCTCTCCTCGTCATCTCACTAACACGCCAGTGGGTGGAGCTAACGTTGCAATGATGAAGTAAGCATTGATTTCTTCTGTGGAGGCGGAGTTTCACCTATCTACAGATCAATCGTTTCCAGGATCAGTCGTTCACTGGGCCTGGTGTCAATAAAAGCTTTTGTTGGACTAACATGGAAGTTTTCAGTTCTGAAACGTACAGGATATTCTTATAGTATGATGACCTCTTATATATCAAAAGCTCAAGGAAAAGTTGGATTTCTCAATTCATGAGCCCTTTATGTATTAATAGAACAAGTGAAGACATTCTCTTTCCAACAAAACAAAAAAAGGCCTACTGTCCTCCACACCTGCTGCTCCATCTGAGCTTTGCACTTATCGGCCTCCTCCTGGTAGGTCTGATGGACCTTCTCCCACTCAGTGGAGTAGAAGGTCTTCAGTCTCTCCTCAAGGTCAGCGAGGTCCAAGCGGTGCTGCTCCTGGACCTTCTGCAGAACTCCATCAAAGGCCCCACGCAGCTCTTCCTTCTCCTGCTCCAGACGCTCACAAGAGTGAGCTGAGCTCACTGGGGAAAAGATCAGATCATTTGGACATTAGAACATTGACTAAGTGATTCATTCAGTTAACAAACATCAACCCTATAGAGCACCATTTAGAATGCCTTTTTTTTTGGAATGATGACACAGCATCCCTCTAACTTAAAAAGAAAGAAGAGTAAGGACATCTAATAGAGTAGGAGCTTTTTTTTTTTTTTTTTTTTTTTTTTTTTAATTTGGAGGATTGCGGTGTCATCAGATTACAAAACTCAGTAGGACATCTAATATCTAATGCACCAGTTTGTGATATGAAAATATAGATATGCTATATGTAGACAGCAGTGGAATAACCAGAGCAAATGTTGAAAGGCCAACACATTTGTCGCTTTGACTTCAAGCCTTGCCAACACTAGAAGCAATGAATCATTACTCAAGTATTCTGCATTGAGTCCCAGTTGTCTCTACAGTTATGGTATCTCCAAGAGTTCTGTAAATAAAGCGTCAACTGTTACACAAAACACGTCAAATTACAAGTGAGGGAAAGTTCGACAAAAGGAACACTAATCCACAGGGGCATAATGAACAGATGTTTCCTAACCCGTCAGTATGCTCTCTCAATCAGAAGTGTGTCACAGATACTGTCCCTCTGAGCATTAGCTATCTTTGCCCAGCTCTTAGAGACAGATGATACTTCACTGCACAGAACACATTGGCACAGGACTGCGGTGGTTTACACACAAAAGTAGCAAGATGAATGCTGCAGCTGCTCCTGTCTTTGTAGTCTACAAGTGTGCCGTCAAATAATCCAGCTCATGAAGTAACAGGCTAATCTGGTGGGACCATTTGAGGATGTGATTTCTGGCTGAACGGACACCCTATGGTTTTCCATAATTAAGGTACATATAATTAAAGAACCCATTAAAGGCAATTCAATGAAATTACTATATTAATTAATTTATTTAAATATCTTTATTTTTAAATAAATATTTTTATTTACTTCAGTAATTATATTGAAACTAATGTATTTAAATAAAGCTGTACTGATTTTATGCCTTTAAATATCTGTATTTATTCATTACAATATCTGCATTTACTTATTTATCTCTATTTAAATGTTTATTTATTAAATAAGCGAATGAATAAATCTGCATTTATTTAAATAAATATAATATAATATAATATAATATAATATAATATAATATAATATAATATAATATAATATAATATAATATAATATAATATAATATAATATATGTATATGTATTTAAATGCCTGTTTGTATTTAAATAAACTTAAAAAAAAAAAGGTATTTATTTATTTATTAATTAAAATATCTATTTATTTATGCAATTCATACATACAGAGGCTTGAAAGCACCTCTTCTATGATGATCATGTTTGTAATTTCTGAACTGATTTTTTAAGGGGGCATGTGATACAACAGTCCTGATATCATATTGAAGATAAAAAAAAATAAATAAAAATAAAATAGCTAGTTAATGATTCTTTTCTAAAAACTCAAAAAGACATATGGTGGGACCAACAAAGTCATGTGATGCAACCAGCATGCAAAGGCCAATAAGTCGCTTTATAAGTATAATGAAATATATTGAATATATAATGAAATAACAGTGGAAAAATTAAAACCAGGCAGACGTTTCAGACAGAGCTTATCAGTCCACTTGCTTCATAAGGCTGATATGATGCTCATATTTTTTGTGTAAAAAAACCCTCAATGGAGTATGCTGGAACTAATTATGAGTGTTTCATACGTTTATGTAGACAAAGGGATATAGAGTATCAGGCTGCATTTCACATTACTTTTTATGTGTTTGAGCATTCAGTATTATCTGACTACGTGTATGCAAGTGTTTCATATATGTATGCATGAGTGGAGTTTGATTTAAGCCCTACAATGTTTAAATTCTGTGCAAAAACAGTTAATTTTTTAGCTCATCTCATCTGTTTACTGGTGCATCAGCAGGCGTTTCTGAACTTTATTATCAAAAGGTCGAGAGCATGTCAGCAAATGAATTACTTGAATGAGTCACAACACAAGAACGGCTGTTGTTCTCCAGGGGGAAACTTGGGTCATATCCCTTACTGGCACTGCAACCTAATCATCTCTATTCTAAGATGAAAACAACAGATTTTTTCCTTTTTAATAGACTCTTAAAATCAGTTACAATCAGAATCGTTATTAAGTTGCATTTAGGGGTTAAATGAGAATAGTATCTAATAACCCTGCTGTATAAGGGACAGTTATCCATGATCAGATCCATCGAGAGAAGAGCCGGACCCAGAGCTCACTAATGGCTTGATGTATTTCATCAATCTTCAGTGTAATTCTATTATAGGTTATATTTATGATGCAGAGCAAGGCTGAAGGCCTATAAATAATCCATATAATGCAAACAAAAGGAAAAACAGACCGTTAGGAAGGAGGTTGATGCATTTTTTCCACAGAAGAAAAAAATAAGAGATCAACGGGTCATGACTCGACAATCGGCATATGACTGTGCATATGCATCCAAATATTTTGCACACATTTTCACATCTAATCTCTTATTATAATGTAAAACTAAATAGTGCGTTTAACAAGCCTGCTTGAATTTGCCTCACATAAATGTAACATTGTCTAGACATGCTTATCTTGAAAATAACACACGTTTTTATATTAAAACTATTCTCAAAATGATAAACAAGGCTAGAAGCAGCAATGAAGTTACCATTCTGCACAGAAAAGTTAATAAGTCACATGCCAAATAGCAAGCTAAATTAATTAGACACAGTTCTAGCAGGTTTTGTGTGAAGACAGCACTCGCTTCACTGGCAGAGAGCAGTTGTCCTGCGTTAAAAGACACTTCTGTTTTATAAGGGAATTCTGGGTGTGTGCCAAAAAACATGGCACTGACATCACTTGCGTCATACTAGGGCGAAAGCTGAATTTAATATTTGAGGGTGTGGATAAATTATAAAATTTTGCAGATATTCCTGCAGCTATATTGTGACTTCAAGAGGTGGTCTGGAAATTCTTACAGGGGTCTTAAACATGGTCAGCAGTGCTGGAATGTGCTAATACGCTCAAGTGGTGATTATAATAGTAAAGAAAGATCATGTGCAGGACTTAAAAGATTGCAAAAGTGACAGAAAAATAATGAGCCGATACTATGTACAGTATCATCAGTCCCTTGTACATGCTCAGTTTTCAGGTGGTAATATAAGCTGTGAAATCAATGCATCAGACGTCTCTCAGAGGGAACACTGGCCTGTACTAAACACATTTCTCCTTGTTACTGCGCCCATTAGACTGTGAGGGACATCAGACTTGTCTGACCTTGTCGGTATGACCTTCACATACCAGGAAGGCTTTCTGCCTTGAGCTTGTGCTTTCTGGAGATGTGTCTCCTAAATGACCCCTATGGGAGGGAAGAGCCCTTCCAACAGGACCAATAAAATAAACAGACTGTGCTCCTCATTTAAAGCCACATGGTAGTTCATGTACTAACAAGCATGCTTAATGGTAGGTAAATTTAAATACACTACCTGTCAAATGTTTGGACACAATATATACTTCTTATTAGTGTTGTCAAAAGTACAAACCAAGTTGGTACTGAAATTTTAAAAACTTTGAGCACTGTCGAGCGGATTCATAAACACCACTGATTGGCCTTTGTGTTCATGTGCTCATCAGATATGTCTGTGATTGACTAGAATGATCAATGCACAGGAGTGTTTGAATTTGAAAGCGGGAGCGTTTGAAAGCAGACGTCTGCTTTCAAACGCTCCAGTGTGTATCTGTGTAAGCAGGGCCGGCGATTGCTATAGGCGAACTAGGCGGTTGCCTAGGGCGACAAATATGTTGGGGCCGCGGGGGCCCTCTAGGGTCGCCGTTACGTTACGTTAGGCAAGTGCGCAGTTGATGTAGAAAATGAAGCGGTCTAATAAACCCTCCGTGCACAGGGACGAAAACGGAGAAAGCAAGAAGATAAAAGGAAAACAGTATAGAGGTAAATCTTCTCATCTCAGCCATTAAGGTGTTAAATGAAATAAATTTGCTTAGTATTGTGCATCATCACCTTGAACATTTCATTGCTGTCACTAAGCTATCACTAGCTAGCTAGTTACTATGCTAGTTTGCTACGTATTACTAGCAAACGTAACTTCACTGATAACCTACATGGATGTAAATGTCAAAAGACCAGTAACGTTATTTCGGATAACGTATGCATGCTAGTTATGAAAAGTACAGTTGCTCTCTACTCTACATTCATTATAACTAGCAGGCTCATACACATACAGTAACCATTATGCTGATAGTGGTGTTACTTGGGTCAAGTTGGTTTTATATTCGCACATTCAGACTTCTGATAAATTCAGACTTTCCAATAAATGTGCAATAAATTAATGTTTGCGAATTTTAAGCAGCGATATGATATTGACAACCAACGATTGTCAACTTACAACATTTTTCACAGTCGATCAAAATAGGCAAGTTTTGTTTTAATGGCATATTTACTTGTGAATGTCCACTGAATGTCCAATGTAGTGTGCAAGGGTGCTAGGGCAATCTCGCCTAGGGCAACCAAAGGGCTAGAGCCGGCCCTGTGTGTAAGCTCTCTGTGAAGAGTGTCATTGATGTCCATTTACAACATGTTTTTGCAGCATTGATCATCGTAGCCAATCACAGACATATCTGAGGAGCGTGTGAACACAATGGCCAATCAGAGGCGTTTACGAATCCGCTCAACAGCACTCAAACAGTCACATTTTTAAAATTTCAGTATCGACTTATCGCGGTTGGTACTTTTGACAACACTACTTTTTATGATCTAAAGGGTTAAGCTTAAATGCATTTTTTGTTGACAAATATATATTGTGCTTATGCTTTTTTTTATTTTTATAACAAAACATTGAAGATAGGACAGAATAGTGAAGCTAAAGCAGACAACAAGCATCTGCACTCAACCTAAATTTGGGTCAAATATGGACAAACCCAACCATTGGTTTAAAATTTTTATATAAAAATTAATCCCAACAGCTGGGTTGGTCTATATTTAACCCAAATTTGGGTTGAAACAACCCACCATTTTTTTAGAGTGTAACATACAGTACTGTTCAAAAATTTGGGGTCGGGAAGATTTTTTAAAAATGTTTTAGAAAAAAAAAAGTATCTTGCTCACTGAGGCTGCATTTATTTGATAAAATACAGTAAAACGGTATCATTGTGAAATATCATTTTCTATTATAATCTGTTTTAAAATATAATTTACTCTTGTGATGGCAAAGCTAAATTTTCAACACCCGTTATTCCAGTCTTGAGTCACACGATTCTTCAGAAATCATTCTAATATGCTGATCTATTGCTCAAGAAATATTTCTAATTAGAATCAATGTTGAAAATGGTAATTAGTATCAATGTTGATATATATTTTTAAGGATTCTCTGATGAATAGAAAGTTCAAAATAACAGCATTATTGCTGAATAAAAGTATTAGTTTCTTCTTTAAAAAAAAAAAAAAAAAAACTAATTTAATTGGTAGTACTAATGGAAACTAATGTGATTTACAACACACCCCAGAATGCACTACATGAATTTGTAGGACAATTCCAGATTGTGCATAGCTAAAATAATATTTAACCATATTTTGGTCCCATATGTGTTTTTTGAAGTTTGTTACTACTTTTCTCTGCATTCAAACTTTTGGCAGGTTTTGACAGATACAGGTTATCACACTGAAACTTAAGAGGTCACGGTAGTCTGTCTTTTATGGCAAGGAACAGCTCACCAACCATTCATCCCTACTGATTACCACTCATGTCCATCAATCCAAATATTACATTAATTACAAACAGCGTAATTTTGGCAGTCATCTCCATTCTTTCCGCAGACAGTGAAAGCCAAGCACTCTACAGTGACTCACAAACGCTTACCCAGCTCCTCACGCAAAGTGACCAGCTCCTGAGACAGCTCCCTGCGCTGCTTCATCACCTCCTCATGCTGCGGGAAAACAAGAAAAATCAGTGCATCATTTCTCAATGCAGCACATGCATCACATTACCCAAATTACACAAGAAACACAATCTGCCAAAAAGTATGTTGCCATAGAGCAGGGCAATGCCAAGTGCAATCTAATGTCATGATGAATGAACATCTCTGGAAATCCTTGTGCAGAAATTAATTATGCATTAGCCTCAGAAGGGTGTCTGTC
>NC_090221.1:7295544-7390544 GCF_024489055.1 Chanodichthys erythropterus | reverse complement strand
ATTCTACTAGATCACAATATAGGCACAAGCTGATATGTACGTTTTTAATGCATAAATGAATGTGAGAACTGTGCATTTGTACTAGAAGATGGTAATCTTTGAACTACAGTATGTAGTTATCTGCATGTCTCATTTTGAAAACCAGTGCTGACTGAACAAGTTGAAATTTAGCTAGCCTATAGTGTGAGCCCCTTAATTAATATGCCTGCAGGTGAGGAATGATTAAAAAAAGGTCAAATTCACTCAGCATTACATGATCTCAATTACAATTAAGTAAATTAACTGTATTCAGTTGTGTTGTAGGCACAGTCCTGTATAGTCAGACAGACTCATTTTTATGTTGAAATAATGAAGATTTCTGTGCCACCCCGGAGTGGCTGCTGGCCCCTGCCTGGCCACCCTTATGAAAAAATCCTGGCTCCGCCACTGATTGTTCATGTTTTTGTATGCAAGGGAAATTAAATCATAACAAAAATCCAGAATGTGTACCAGTACCAACATATACACAAAACCTTTCAATTTCTGCAAGTCATCATTACGTCACAAGATGCAGAGCAAAAAAACTATGAAAAATAAGGAACAGGACAGCAGTCAAGCATTATATTAGGAAAGGCAATTACATCAAATGACGGGCACCGCAGCATTAGCAAATGTATGAAACTTTCAGCTCGGTACTGTAATTGATAAAACGCACAGATAATGGAAGTGTTTATCACAGGTGCACCTGGGCACTGTCACCCTGACTACAACAACACAGACGAAAACAACAGCTGCTCAAGTTGTTTCCTGAATGCAGAATGAGTGAAAAAAAACCTGCAGTTTCACACTTTTCTTTAATTCTCTGAAAGTATGTTACTTACATTTAGATGAAAACAAACTTACCGCTGCTTGCCATGTTGAAGTGATTAGAGAAATCACCGGGTGCAGCACCTTTGCTTCCTTGTCATTCAAGTTTTTAAAAGGCAACTCCTATTGGATAAGCTCATTCTTAGTCGTGTAGAAGCACCGCCTAGAAAGTGCAGCTCCTGTAGCTTGAGCTAATTTCATAATAAAAGACCCGTAGCTTCAAAATAAAAGACTGTTTAGATTGTGGCGCATGAAACACTTTAAATTCTAAAAAGTTCCCTGTAAAGTAAATTATATATATATATATATATATATATATATATATATATATATATATATATATATATATATATATATATATATATATATATATTTATTTATTTATTTATTTTTTTTGTGTGTGTAAGGGGCTTAGGTAACTTTTTTTTTCTTCAAGACTTTCATTCCTCCAGTCATACATTTCACTTACATTATTGAAGTTTTGTAAGGCACAATAATAATAATAATAATAATAATAATAATAATAATAATAATAATAATAATAATAATAATAATAATAATAATAATAATAATAATACATTGTTATAATACTTAATTATTATTATCAATAAATATTATCATTATTATTATTACTAATTAAAAAGAGTGACTATTCTAAACTAGTATTTATAATCACTAGTTCACTTGGAATGTTTGACTGTGTAAAAAAAAAGAAAAGAAAAAAGCAGCACTTAATTTACTATGGTAAGCAGTTTCCACCAAAGTACCTTTTAGGAGTTGTCAGGTTATTGTTACTGCTGCAAACTATAATAAAGTCAGAAGGAATCTTCTTCAAACAGTGTATGGTGTCAGGCATTAATTACCACTTTACATAGCAGGTATAAAGAATCCCATGGTATTACAATAGGACATGTTCAAAATGTAAAACACAGCATTGCATTACCACATTGCATATCCGAAAAGCCATAGTATTACCACAGTACCATGGTACTTTGCTAATGTAAGTAATGCAGAAAAAACTGTTATTTTGGCAGAAGCTATGGTTAGCATGGCTACTTTTAGTAAGGGAAGGGCACAGTCCACCTCATGAGATGTGGAGAAATGATGTGTTATGACAGCAGTACCGATCTGAAGACATTTTTACAAATACATGAGACTAGCCAGACTCACATGAATTAAACTATTTATTGGTAAGGTCTCAGAAGAGTCTCACTTGAGTAAGAATCATCCCTCAATACTGATTTGGTACATCATGACATCCATAATGAGTCTCTTCACAGTGGAAAGAATCCATTTCTATTGGTTTGGGTTCTAGTACAGCAACTTTTCTGCATAAAAACAAAACTAAACAAACAGAACATCAAACGGGGCATTGATATTATTCATCTGTGATATCTGAGTGTCACAAAATTCTAGTGTTTTAATACCAGCTGTTGATTTGCACATAACAAGCCACCTTCTGTTAGAAATATAAAAGTTGATATTATGAACAATATTCTACTGTGCTGCATAAAGGTAAATCTATACACTGTACATACAGATATATTTTGAAAAACAAGTTTCACAGTTTTAAACTTTATTTAAAGTATAAACCATTTTAAAACACTTTACATAAATTATTTCTGTGCATGACTAGAATTTGCTTTGGAGCAACCCAAAAAAAAAAAAAAAAAAAAAAAAAAAAACAATACAAAAATGAAAAATTATTACATATCATACAAAGGAAAATAAACTCAACCATCAATGTTCATCTTTGTAGCTAAAAGCGATGACTCCTTTATGATTGTCATATAGTACTATGCATGATAAAAATGAAAACAAACTAAGTAAAAATAAATAAATAGTTTCTGACACTAGTAACCTTTCAATCTGGAGACTGTGAGTGTTTTTTCTGATATCTCTATACAGAAGTGCCCTGGTGAAGGTCTCGTTACTCTAATGCGACTGGGACGTACAAAACTATCGCATCTAAAGCACACTCAGAACTTCACTGTTATCTGATACAATGCAAGTACTTCTCTATCAGTGATGAAACAAACTATGTCTGACTTGGATTTTCTCACCACTTTTACTCCACTGGAATTGTTTTGAAGAAACAGTCTGTAGACGATGGTGCTTGCTGCAGTGGCGGTTGACAGTTTAGCTGTGAAGAATGTGAGGCCTGAGACTGACATTTGTCTTGACGGATGTTACTCCTCAGTTCTGACGTCGAGACCGGGCCTCTCCAGCGGCGCGTGAGACTCGCAGCACCTCTCCGAACCATCAGAAGGGTACCATCTGGCACCAACATCCTCTCGGTAACCCAAAAAATATGGGTAAAAATATCTATTCTTTTTTAAAAAGGGGATTTTTTTCATATTTCAGCAACAGTAGCTCTGTTTCGTTTTTCAGTTTATCAGTGCTTTTTGACGTCCATTGTTGAAAGACAAAGACGAGGTCTTTCAAATTGTTGTTTTTTTGCCAGAGGCAGTATTAACAAAGTTTTTGAGTGTTCTTCTTTTAAAAGTCCCTGCAGCGTTCAGTGAGTTTCCCCATTAGTTCAATTATTCTCCGTGTGTTCAGGAGATAACGGAAAAAAAGTGAGGGAAAAAAGAGAAAGACGAAGCAAGAGAGAGAAAAGAACTGAAAACTGTAAAGGTATAAGCGGAGATAAAGCGAAATATAAAGAAACAGGATAGCAAAAGATTTGGACTGTTACCTCTTCCCCATCTCATTCTGTCTCAGGAACTGAATGTTGAAACTGCTGTCCGCTAGTTCAGGGTACTGTTCCACTGGTAAAATGTAGTACCCGTCGTACCCCTGCACTTTCCCTGTTGAAAGGAGCTGCTGTCTCTCTCCTTCAGTCCACAAGCGGCTTCCCTCTTTGTTATCCCGCGCCCGCTGCTGCTCTCGCAGCCAGGCGGCCGACAGCGCCCGCTGCCGTGCCAACTCCAACAGCCGGGCTCTCTCCTCATCCAGCACGTCCGACGCCAAGCCGTAGCGCACGCTCAGGGAAAGAGCTGGAACCCGGAACTCAACAGTGACCCCTCGCCGCGATCGGCCGCTTACTGTCACGTTGATCCCGCTTTCCAGTGCCTTACGTCCGTTGGTGAGTCCCAAAGCTAGAAGGTCACTGTCAGCTGAGCCTATCTTCACGAAGAAATGACAGTCACGGCCATCCTGCGTGTAGTGCGTTCCATCTAAGTAGACGGCGCTATTTAGCACCAAAGCCACTTTCCTGCTGTCATCGCTGGCCATGCTCGAGACCCCTGTGACCACACGGCCTTCCTTCACCGCCAACATCACTCCTCTTCCGATGATGGGGGTACTCGTGCCAAACCAGTGGCCCTGTTTCTCGTGTTTGGTCTTGCGCTCTTTGTCAAGGAGCCGTCCCTCCAGAGCCATGAAAGCCTGGTTGTGCCGCTCGGCTTCCTGCTGAACTCCGGTTATCAGCTGCAAGAAGAACATTTAAGGCCTTGGTAAATGCAAGTAAGATCACATAATACAATATTCACTGACCTGCTACCTTTGGAAATACAAAAGTAATTCCGCTGAAGATTTACTATGGGATTAATGTAGTGACTCACCTGCCCGTTTTCACTTTCTTGACTGGTGAGGAGCTCGTATGGCGGATCCACAAAGTAAAGTGTGTGTCTGGGAAAGCCTGGGATGATGTTGCTGAGCTGAAAGCCAAACATCACCAGCCAACTCTTCACATCTGCAATGAAATAAACAATATATAGGAAAGGAGCGTATAAGCTGTGATTTTGCAATTTAAAGGGTCATTTATTTACTGATTATAGGGCTGTCAATCGAGTAAAAATCTGAATCAAATTAACTGCATTATGTCTTTACATTTATATTTACATTATAAGCCTTACATATACAGTATATGTACCATTCAAAGATGGAGGTCAGTAAGATTTAGGTTACACTTTATTTCGAGGTGTCCATTTTACAGTGTAATTATATTTTAAAGTAATGTATAATAATAATTAAAGGTGCCATCGAACGTTTTTTTTTACAAGATGTAATATAAGTCTAAGGTGTCCCCTGAATGTGTCTGTGAATTTTCAGCTCAAAATACCCCATAGATTTTTTTAAAATAATTTTTTGAACTGCCTATTTTGGGGCATCATTAACTATGCACCGATTTATGCTGCTGGCCCTTTAATTGCTCACACTCTCCGCACCCTCCTGAGCTCTCGACTCTATCGTTGCATAAACAAAGTTCACACAGCTAATATAACCCTCAAAATGGATCTTTACAAAGTGTTCGTCATGCAGCATTTCTAATCGCGTAAGTATAGTATTTATTTGGATGTTTACATTTGATTCTGAATGAGTTTGATGGTGCTCCGTCGCTAATGGCTAATGCTACACTGTTGGAATAAAGAATGAAGTTGTGTTTATGAATTATACAGACTGCAAGTGTTTAATAATGAAAATAGCGACAGCTCTCTTGTCTCTGTGAATACAGTAAGAAACGATGGTAACTTTAACCACATTTAACATTACATTACATTAACAACATGCGAACGAAACATTTAGAAAGACAATTTACAAATATCACTAAAAATATCATGATATCATGGATCATGTCAGTTATTATTGCTCCATCTGCCATTTATCGCTGTTTTCCTTGCTTCCTTACCTAGTCTGATGATTCAGCTGTGCACATCCAGACGTTAATACTGGCTGCCCTTGTGTAATGCCTTTCATAATGTTGGGAACATGGGCTGGCATATGCAAATATTGGGGGCGTACATATTAATGATCCCGACTGTTATGTAACAGTCGGTGTTATGTTGAGATTCGCCTGTTCTTTGGAGGTCTTTTAAACAAATGAGATTTACATAAGAAGGAGGAAACAATGGTGTTTGAGACTCACTGTATGTCATTTCCATGTACTGAGCTCTTGTTATTCAACTATGCCGAGGTAAATTCAATTTTCAATTCGATGGCACCTTTAACTACATGTACTTACTGATAGGGTTAGGATTAGGGTTTGGTTTAGGGTTAGTTGCATGCAATTATGCATAATGTATAGTTATTACTACACACTGTAAAATAAAGTATTACCGAAATTTAATAAGAAATAATAATAATAAATGTTTCTAGAGCAGCATATCAGGATATTAGAATTATTTCTGAAGGATTATGTGACATGTTTTGATATGTTTTGATCAAATAAAGGCAGCCTTAGAGATTTCTTTTAAAAACATTAAAAAGCTTACTGACCCCAAACCTTTAAATGGTAGTGTATATGACAAGCATTCTGATTACATTTCTGAAATATTGTTTATTTCCATATCATTGAGCATATTTTATCACATTATTTAAAAAAAAAGAGACTTATTTAAAAAACTAAATGAACATGTAAAACTGACAGCCCTAACTAACTAATAAGCTGGCAAAGCCAATCATAAAATCATAAAGTCACCTGTGACATAATTCTTCACATCCAGCATGTCACTGAGCGGGTTGTTATTCTTGAACATGTACAGGTTGAAGGGTGCCAGATCTTTACCGATCTTCTGCCACATGGTGTAATCAGGTGATGTCCATCTGGCCGCTAAAACATCATAGTCTCTCTGCGTGAAATGCACCAATTTGGTTAGTGAGTCATAAAGCCCTCCGTGGAAGCCGATGACGAGCTGGAACTCAGGGTTCGAGTCGTGGTACACCTCCCCATAAGCAGTGTACTGCACCTGTTTGATCATTTGCCCGTTGCTGCTGAAGACAGCCAGCGGCGTGCCGGTGTTGTCAGAGGCGATGTAGTACTCCTCCCCACTACTCACCTCCATGGCAAACAGATGGCCCTGCAGGTCATAGTACAAAGAGCTGATTTCCGAGCTGGAGTGGTTGAACACATGTGTGACCCGAGTCGGGTTGTTCAGGTCAGCATAAAAGAACTGGAGGTGTTGACCCAGACTGTTCTTAGTAGACACCCTGCGTCCCAGCCCATCGTAACGGTACTGCACGCTCCATCCTCCAGCTGCGCGGCTGTAGGCTCGCACCAGCTGGCCTTTAGAGTTGTAGTCAAACACATCGCCGCCCCTCTGGCTGAGGTAACCGTCCTCGTCCAGACGGTACTGCACATCACCGAGCCGTGTGATGCGGTCTCGTAGGTCATAGCGGAGAGGCATGAGTCGGGCACTGTTACCCGGGTTGAGCAGATGTAGGTTGCCGTTTAAGTCGTAGCTGTAGCGCCAAGTGGACCAATCGTTCACTTTGACACCGCTGAGTTGTCCGTCACCATCGTACTCATAGCGGTACTGCGTGGTGTTGGCGTATGGGCCGATCTTTAACTCTCGTTTGATTACTCTGCCCATGTTGTCGTACTGCACCGTCATCCAGTACATGAGAGAGCGAAAGATCTCATACTGAACCTCTTTGATTCGCCCATGAGCATCGAAATGCTTGCTAAGGGTCATCACAGCAGTGGTGATTATCTGATTGATGTCATAATAGATGACTCCAAACTTTCCAAAGTGCTCCACTTTACCGGAGATCTCATCATAGCGGTACAGATCCACAGGAAGCGGCGTCTCGCTGATCACCGGCTTCATGCTGGCGATTCGGAAACTATTGTCGTGGTAGGTGTAGTCGAAGCGCGCATTCACCATACCTTCCTCCGAGAAGCGATAGATTTGTTTGTCGATCAGGGGACCCATTTTACGATAGCGAATCGTGCAAGAAAAGCCACCGCTCTGCAAGTTGACCATTTTTAACACTCCTGCTGTCTCGTCGTAGCCAAAGGTTATGGCTGTGCTGTCATACAAGATCTCGGAGAGCTTGGCCAGCTTGCCGTATTTGTAGAGGACACGACGGCCAGTACCCAGGAAGTAGGTGGCCTGGGGACGTCCATCCTCACTGAAGTCGTAGATGATGGACGCGTTGCTCTCTGGTGGGTTGTAGGTGTTGCGGATGTAGCCGATGGAGACGTGAGTGAACATGGTGTGACGGGCAACGCTGGGCATGGTGACAGCCGTGATTTGGTTAGACGCGTCAAACTCAAAGATGTATTGTCTCTGACTCTGCAGGAGCAGCACCATGGACTGTAGAGAGAAATATTTTCAGAACATCATTATCACATTCATATTAATTAGCAACAACATCTTTAACAAGCTGTCGTAATTCAAAATGAAATCAGGCATCATAAGCCGCTTTTCCACTGCCTGGACAAACTGTTCTCTTTGCTTAACCATTCCATTCTGTGCCGATCCGGCACAGTCGGAATGGATATGGTTTCATTTTCCACTGGGGGGCTGATAACAGAGCTCGTTGGAATATAATACAAACGTGAAAGTGTCTTGCTCAGGGGTCAGGGGGTGGTATTGAGGATGGAATAGAGCTCTGTACATTCACTCCCCCCACCGACAATTCCTGCCGGTTCTTATTTTGGGTTATAAGTCTGACTCTCTAACCATTAGGCCACGACTGCCCTTTAATATGTCAGTTGTTGCCTTGATGAGTTTAAAGATGATTTTATTATTAATTTGTGTTTGCGTCACTTAAATATAGCACGCTTGACCAGTTACGGAGAAATTGGTAGCCAGGCAACAGATAAGTGACCAACCCTGAGTGGCAACGTCGCTACACGCATTCTACCAGCACAGCTAGCCAACTGTGCTGAGAATTTAGGGCCGAGGCGGTTTCTAATCGTGCCGTAATAGGCTCAAGTGTAAATACAACCAGAACCTTTCCTTACTGTTCTTAGAACCATTTGGCCCCACGGGGGAAAAGCGGCTATAGTGCTCCGAATGTTGGAAAATTCAATTAAAAAACAATTACTGATTGAATTTATGATTTTGTATAATATGGTGTTTTTTTTTTTTCATATTATACAAAATAACAACTCTGCTAAGAATTAAACAGCATTTTATTTGTTTTAGTTTAAAAAAAGAAAGATAAAATGGAATTTAAGTTTTGTTAGTTTAATTACAGAAAGGCACTAAATTGTGTTTAATATATGCTTCAATATATTTCAATATTTTACAGGAAAGCAAGTAAAAAAAACTGTTGAATAATTTAAATTTTATTTATTTTATTAACTAAATGAAAGGCATTAAAATCTGAAAACAATATTCCCAATAGGCTTACTTTAATTAATAATCTCACCTTGTCCAGGTAACTGTAGCTCCAAACCTTTCCATCTACAAAAGAGCGTGTGAGTATTCGGCCTTGTGGGTCAAACTCTGTTCTCTCACTCATACTGCCTCGGTGCAGACCCACTAGCTGGCCTGTACTGGAGTACGACACATTCACCACTGCAAGGCTGCTGCTGGGCTGCCATATTGCTGGTCTGCCCTGAGCATCATATGTGATCCTCAGAGTAAACTTTCTGTGGTCGTCGTAGATCTTCTCTGTCCGTGTGTTCCTGTCAAAGTCTATTGACAGTAGATTGCGTCCATGTGCCTGCAAAATTGCACAAATATTTGGCATGACAACCACTCCATTTGGTGAGTTGATCTAACAGATCAAGCAGGATTCTTGCACAACTTTGCTTGCAATGAGCTTAGAAATGTGAAAATAATGTACATAATCACAGTAATTAAAATCTTAGAGCGAGTGCCCACCCGAAGTTTCCTGCCAAACACAGTGACCTTTCCCTTGGACAGCTCTTTGCGCAGTCTCCACTCGATGGAGTTCAGACCATTGTCAGTGGGAAGGGTGATGTTCCTGCGGCCGATGGTGGGACTCACTGATCCTGCCAGGATATGGGGCTCAGTGTGATAGCTGATTCCCATCCCATTGGCGTACATTACTCTTAGTGTGCCATTGTTACACAGTTGGTAGCTGTTCCGTACTTGATCTGCAGGGGGCAATAGTGTGACATAAAATTACCATAAAATTAAGTGCAAAAAAAATTTCATGACAAATTTTCTACATGACAAGAGGATAAAACGACAACAACAAAAAAGGCTTGATATATTTTGAAGTCATGAAAGGGCTGTGGGGCATTTATCAGCTCAAGAACAGTCTGGCTGTCTATCTTTGGATCATAAAAGATAACAAGAGAAGTGCTTTGTTTATATCAAATGATGTGGATCCCTGAATCCCTTTGTTTCAGAGTGCCACAAATATTTATGCTTCAGAACATCCACTATAAATAAATTACAATCCATGAAACTAATTTATGAGCAGAAGGTACACTCATAATTGGAGATAATACGGCTTATAATTTATAAGGAACCTTTTAAAGGCATTTAGTCAATTTATTATTCGCCTCATGAGCATGTGAAGGTTAGATTCAAAAGCATCATCAGAGGGATGTTCTCCTTGGACTAAATCCTCCGTAATTCATTCAAAAGGTCCCTCCCCCATCCTTTGTTATGTCTGGTTGTATTGAAGTTTTACTTTTTTGTTTAGTCTGCCTTGGGAAGGAAGTAAAACATTTTTGCTTTCTCCCTCTATCTTTTTTACTTTCATCTTAACAGATAAAATAAGCTTTGGGACAGTGGGGTTTGTGGCTGAGGGCAGATGGAAGACAGTGTATATTTACTTGGGATAAGGTAATGAATTTGTCTCAAATCATATGCATCACATCAAAACACAACTGTAGTGCTAGGCTTGGGAGAGAAAACAAATGCTGTTTTCTGCACTGAATCATACTTTCGCTTCCAGCCTCCCACATGAACGTCGGGGGTATCTGTATCTTGCCAAGTAAGTTTGTAGGCACTGATATATAAAACAATTAAGTTAAAAAATGAAACGAAATATGAAACCAACTAAACTGAGCACAGAATCATTTTCAAAATGATTTATGAAACCCAAAATGTATTTTCAAAAACGTACCTTGCACAACAGTATAGGAAGCTTCTACTGATGAAAGATTAGTGATAACAGTGACGTCATCATCCCTGTTGGAGCTCTCAATGTCAATGTTGATGGATTTTTCGATCTCTCTATGCAGACTTGTAACCATTCCCGTTGGGTACGTCACATTAGTTAGTCTCCCTTCACTGTCATACCTGAAAATATACTAAATGTTAGGGAAAGGCATTTTAAAGTTTGTATTAAAGTGAAGCACTGAGGACAATTATAATTATACCCAAAACCATCTAAAAAAAAAAAGAAAAAAAGAAAAAAAGATGAGTTATATCTTTGCTCAAAACAAGTCTAATAAAGTTTGCTGGACCAAGAAAGTCAGGCAAATTTTTGATTTTAGAAGAGCCAGTTAGACCAGCTGAAAACAAGCATAGAAGACCATCTAAGAAAAAGAAAAAGACATCATGCAATTCTGATTTCTTTAATGCTAATGTGAAGTAATTAACAAACAGGTAAACATTGCTTTACTTTTCATGTAGATGCTCTTAACAGAGCTAATAATAGTAGAGGGTAAGGACTGAAGTAATGTGGTCTAGTAATGTGTAGACAATCACTCCATATGGGTTTAGTGTTATCCCTGCATCTCTCTCACTCTCTCTCTTTGTGTAACATTACATTAGGGAGCAGATCTGGATCCTGCCACAGATCTGTCACAGTCTGGCTGATGTCTGTGCCAGTGCAGTGGAGTATGGGGAATTCTGCATCATCAAGAGCACGATTGCTCTATCCTGTTCCTGGAGATTTACTTTCCTGCTGAGTGTTCCAACTCTAATCAAACACACCTGAAAAAGTTAATCAAGATCTTCAGGTTCCCTTGGAAATTAAAGGCAGATGTGTTGCGGCGTTGGAACAAAACTCGGCAGGAAAGAGAATTTATTCAGCGTTCCCTTCAAAGTCAAATAAATGATCGTCCTACATGATATCTCTAGCTTTTAACTATATAGTGTTTTCAATATTTTATTTATTTTTGTAATATTTTTATGGGAACTGTGATACATTTTTCAGGATTCTTTGATGAATAGAAAGTTCAAAAGAACAGCATTTATTTGAAATGGAAATCTTTTGTGACCATGTATATGTCTACTCTGGAATTTTTTTAATTAACTTGATGCTCCCTTGCTGACTAAAAGTATTAATTTCTTTCAAAAAATGTACTTCCCCCAAACTTTGGAGATGTATACTACAAAAAGACACAAAAGTGCAATTCTAGCATTTGTAAGCAAGTGTATGTTTATTACCAGAGAGGATCATTTACAGTCTCAGCAAACATCTGCAGATGTTTTAAGTAATGTAAGTTTTGACTCATTTTACTGACTTAAAAGCATTTTATTTGCTGTGAAAGAGTGAATGTTTATCATTAACTTTGTATCTCCCAAGGTGCTGGCATGTTCATGTTGCATCCTACACTCTCATTTTGTTAAACTTTTCCATTTTGCATTCAAGCTGTAGATTTGACTACAAATGAAGTTCTTTTTCAAGCGCTTTAGCAAGAAGAAAGTTGGAAATTCTGACTCTTCAAGCTGAATGGACCATATATAGAAAATGCTACATATAACTTCTGTTGAGCGTGTCATGCGTAGAGTAAGAATTAAATGTACACAAAAAATGTCATAAAACACAGACACACAGCAACTTACTCATAAAAGGTTGTCCAGCCTGTCTCGTCTGCCTTTGTGGCCAGCAGGCCAGTGTTTCCATTGTATCCCAGCAGAACGATCTCCTGGTTAAGAGCAGAGATCGATCGCAGGCTTCCTGAAGGATCCAGTCCCAGAGTAACCACCTGATTTTCAGGCTGTAGGATGAGCCTGAGCAGTCCCGCTCCACCCTGCCCTGCCCCATCCCTACGCACTTTCATTGTATTGTTGCAGTTATCCACCACTGTGGCCAGCTCTCCATCAGGGCCATAGCTGAAATTGTAGAGGGGCAGGCCTGTCACAAGACTGATGGTTTGTAGGTGGAGACCCTCCTCGTTAAACACATACAACTCTTGTTCCTGAGGGGACGCGACCTCATATTGCCCCAGTGCCGAAGGTCCTGGTCGGTTAGTGCGCACAGCGCGGATTCGAATGTTATTGAGATCTGCGATGTAGAGAGTGCCATCGGGTGAGACAGCCAGAGACATGGGGGAGTTGAGGCTGGCATCTGTAGCGTAACCGTCGTCCCCTGCGAAGCAGTTACAGTTGACGTCGTTCTTACAGTCGCACTCTGAGACAGCACCAGCCAGCAGCGACATCTCTCCATTGGTGCTGACTTGTCGCACACGGTTGATCTTCTTCTCGTCTGTCTCGGCGATGTAGAGCACGCCCGTATGGGAGATGGCAATAGCTGTGGCGCTCTCCAGGGCGGAGTGGATGGCCAGTTTGCTGAGGGAATAGTCGATGCCAGGCACCTGGCAGTGCATAGGCCGCCCAGCGATGATACTCACTTGGTGGTTTTCAGTGATGCGTAGGATAACATTGTTCTCTAGCACATAAAGGGAGTTATCCATGGGGTTTACTGCCAAGTCGGTGGGCCACTCCAAGCGCACCTGGATGAAAAATGAATTCAAGTTGAAATTAATCTTTCAGATTCACCAAGCACTTTTCTTGTATCATTTTCTTGGCTTCTGATTAAGGTTTTGCAAGCCTGCTAGACATGATTAATACTTGCATATCTGCTTTGAAAATTCAATGTTACAAGAAGTAGATCCTGTCATAAAAATGAACCATCCAACTTCCTGTTTCTGACTGAGAATAATTTATAACGTGTGCTGAGGGCTTGCTGACCTGACTGACATCCATGCTGGAGTCGCAGCTCAGTGGGCGGACAGCAGTAAGGTCATTTGCACCCAGTAGAGTAGAGATGATGCCGTTTTGATCCACTTTCCTAATCATAGTGGCATCCACAAAGTACATAAGCCCGTTCTTATCTACAGCAATACCTGAAAAGAGAAACAAACAGGTAAAGAGTCAGCTAGGAAGTTCAGGGGTGACACACACTCAATAACCCTTTGCCTGACAGGCTCGTTTATTTTTGTCTTCTGTGTTTCTTAATGATCAGAGCAAGTGAATCTTTGATCTGGTTTCAACCTGTTCTAAGTTTATCTTCAGGCTCTGCTCAATTCGTCTTTCCCTCCCAAGTCCCTATCCTATATAAGCTAGCAAATAATACGTGTCCATCAAGCATCACTCCTGTGTCAACCCATCAATTCCCCTTATCAGTCACAGAAGACAGAGCAGACGAGAATATCTCGAAGTGCTGACAAGAAGATGCTCATAGAATGGACCTGTGTAGGTGTATGATGCAGAGGGGTTTGAACAAAAAGACGGGGAGACAAATAGCATGAGGGGAAAGACTGAGTGCACTTGACTGAGCATTTTCACTGTGAAGTCATCTGGGAATCGGTAATGAGGCCTGTGTAGTCTGTCACCTCTCTACTCTCTCTCTCCAGAAGCTCAAATTCAACGTCACATACAGAAAATGTGACAATGTGACATCCTTGACAGTTTGGTGCCAGACTGGCTATTTTTTCCTTACACCAAACCTGGATTTCATTTTCAAAACCTGCTCTAACTTATCATTGTACCTTTATCCTTTCCTTTCTCGTTGCAATATATTTGTTTTGGTTGAATATGTTATGCTTTAATTCCAGTTTATGTTGAACTTTAGACCCATTGAATGTGTGCAGAAATTATATTCAAACGCATTTAAAAATGGATTTATGTTTTTTTTTGTTTTATGAATTTTTGGTAACACTTTACAATAAGGTTCATTAGTTAACAGTTAACTTGATTTTGTGGTGAAACGACAGACGTCTCTCTGGTGATGTATGCCAGACTATCATTTAGTCTGCTTAAACCCTGTCCCTTTCTTACAATCAACCACAAGCTTACATTCAGATCTGCATTAATCCAATCAACATCCAAATGCATAAAGCCAAGTCCCTGTCCTATATTTTTTTTTTATTTTTAGAGTATCTGTTTCACTTGGATGTATTTCACTATACAGAAGAAAGTATCTGTCAATACTTCTGTTTCATCACAGCTTTATTCAAATCTCTTCCTCTCCCTGAAAGAAACTGAAATATTCAAGAGAATATTGTGATTTTTCTTTCTATGTAATCTATCTAAACACAAACTCTGTATAATACAGAAATATGCTTGCAGCTCTGAACTGTAACATCTGAGAGTTAAAAGAGCCACCACATTAAGTAACATTATCTTTGAGAGACAGACAGAGAGAGAGAATACCAAGAGACTCCAATAATCGAAGCCTGAGACTCGCACTCCCCATAGCACATTCAGAAATTAATTAATAGCTTAAGGTTGAACGTTCTCTGTGATTGTGGAAGCAGCTGGAGGATAAGGCTCTTTTTATCCATGTTAGGTGTCACTGCTACAAAGGAAACTGATGTAAAGACAGCCTGCAGAAATATTTCTTCAACTCAGACACATGTGGAATGTGATTTCATCTGAAGTGAAGGTGATAAACCATGCAATAAGCTTTGTGACTAAAACAACTGATTTAGCTTCTGCTTCGGTATTTTTCAATGTTTCCACCTCACCTTTGGGGCTCATGAGAGTGGCTTCTACAGCTTTTCCCCCGTCCCCGCATCTCTCATCAAAAGGAAGGCACTGCTCTCCTGTGCCCGCCACCACTTCGGCATTGTCGGCCAAAAGTCTTCCCCCTGTGAGTGATCGCACCTTGTAGATTCGCCTTGAATTTGTGTCAGAGATGAACAGAGCCCCAGAGACTGGGTCCACAGCCAGGAAGTACTTATGAGTCGGGTTGTTACTACGAAAAATGAGGTCATTACGGAGTCAGTCCTGCAATTATGTAATTAGCTGTAATGTGTTGCTCTATCATTATATTGAGTGATTAATCCAGCTGAAGAGTCAAAAGTGAGAAACAAACTTAAAGTTAGAGGCTCACCTATGTCGAAAATCCTTATTTCTGTAAATGGAGAAAAGAACAAGAATCACAATTATGCTGCTAATAAGATGACATTGTACATTTTATTGTAGATTAAATTATGAGTAAAACATAATCTCATCTGGTCCTTTTTCAATACCTGAGCTCCAGTATGCGTGTGGTATTGAGGTTGGGATATACTCTGCGTACGAAATTCAAGTCTCCGACATAAAGGCTGCCATCAATGCCTGCTGCCAGGGCTACAGGTGCCAGCAGCTTATTTCCATCAGCCAGGCCATTACAGCTCGGGCATGAGATGCTTCGCCGACGCCCATTACCCATGATGCTTGTGATGATGGGTGGCTGCTGGGACACAAAGACGTTCTCACCGCTGCCCTTATGAAGGATGCCTGGTGTCAGACGAATAAAGAAACAATAACCATTTAAATGGGGAAAAAAGAAAGTGCCATTTTCAAAAGACCATTTTAGTAAAAGCTGTTTACCTGAGCCATTTATGAACATTACAACCACATTTTCAGAGGATTACATTAAATTATTGATCAAAACAACAGGCTCTTCCACTAAAAGCAGCCAGGCATCACATTGCATCAGATTTCCTGTGTGTCAGAGACGTATGGCCCTCCCCACACTCCAAATCTCAGTCTCAGCTGGTCTACATTTTTCAATTTTAAAAAACCTTTACACAGTGTGTGCCATTGTAAATACAGTACGTCTATCCTTCACAGACTCGGTTCATCATTCCATTCAATACGGTGGACTCTAACCTGACTAAGGTCTATTACTTCAGTCTTCAGTATTACATGATCCTTTAGAAATAATTCTAATATGTTGATTTGGTGCTCAAGAAACAGATGTAATATAACTGTATGATATAATATAATATGTATATATACACACAGATGCATTTTGCCCCCGAATTAGAACATAAGGCTCATACCACTACGTAGGTTGAGTATATGGTGTTTGTCCAGAGACCAGCCGCCCAGATTGGATGGTTCCAGCTCATAGCCCTGAAGCATAGCCGTT
Source organism: Chanodichthys erythropterus (assembly GCF_024489055.1). Taxonomy (NCBI): domain Eukaryota; kingdom Metazoa; phylum Chordata; class Actinopteri; order Cypriniformes; family Xenocyprididae; genus Chanodichthys; species Chanodichthys erythropterus. Next base: position 7,373,948 of record NC_090221.1, on the reverse strand, counting down.
CTCTTCTCCCACAGCACCAGACTAGGACATGATTCATATTCATATCCCACAGAGACTTAGAGAGAGAGAGAGAGAGAGAGAGAGAGAGATAAAGGGGAGTACACAAAATGTATCTAAACAGCATTTAATTAATTAACTACATGACAGGCCAGTATTAGAGATGATTAATTTACATACAATGCAAGCAGACTGGATGTGGAGTCTAGCTGGGAAACAGCGAGGGAGAATATAAATATTTATTTGAAAACCACATGCTAAATTACCAATAAACAATTTCTGAGAAACAATGAAAATTCAGCACTGTAGAGACACACATATGAGGAAACTAAAAGCTATAAGTGACCTTGCAACAATCATCACAACATTTCTCTTTCCTGCTATGCCGACTGTTGGGCAGAAGTAGGACATATCAGGTTCTGGGCAAGCCTTCACAAATCACCACAGCTTGGGTGCTTTCACAACCACAAAGCACCTTGGTAAAGTGTGAACATGATTTGTTCAGACACCCTGTGGCTGGACATGACTTCAGCTTTCACTTTTCAAACAGGACTGTGTGATCTGTGCTGCTGCCACAGGGTCATTGCAAGATCTGTGTTTCCACAAAAACTTTCCTTCCAGTTCATGGAAAGTGGAGCACAACTCCATGAATCCATTAGCATAAATACATATGGATATATAACAACGAGGCAGGTGAGAATTTATAGCTGCGTAGATGCGAGAGGGACTGTGGGTATAAGAACCCCAAAATATAAATGAAGAAGACTCAGACGTAGAGCGCTGGAAGGTAGACAGGCTGAGAAAGCGGGGGAAAGACAAAGAGAGATTAGTGGGTGTTATAAGGAGGTCACACTAGACAGAGTGCTGTTCTCAGCGTTTCCCTCGGCTCACTGCGGCTGCTCTCTCAACCTGTGTGTTTCTCTGACAGGGACGGTCAGGCTGAATGATCCTTGGGTCCTACGTTCACACGGATGAGCACGTATCCTGTCTGATGTGTTAACTCTCACTGTGTTCAGTCAGCAGAGTGACCAATTAACCATGCCTGTTTAACTGGCGTGTGTCTGTCCAGGATGCTGAATGGTCATTACAGCCAGCCAGGGTCCCAAATTAACAACTGTCAATTGGCAAATGTGAGTAAATTTTATATTTGGCAGGTGAATTTCGCAGTGTCACAAGCCAATCTGGAGGGTGACGATTTTATAATGGAACAGTTGGATTTGTGTGTTGCGACATGGAGAACATCTATCAGAAATGTGATTTACAGTAGTGAAAAACATATTTGTATGATAAGATTAATTTGAAAAATGGTGCGGTGGGGAAAAGGCATGATTCAAGTTCTCCAAAGCATGAGAGCACTTTACATTAACCCGTTTCAAAAGAGGCTTATAAGAGCAGAGTTTAATGTGGGCTGGGTACTACGTCAAGTGCTGACATCGTTTGTGCCATTTAATGCTCTTGAGAGATGTGTTTTATGCATTTACCAGCGCATAACTTACATTTTACTGTTACAGTCCTTTTCCGTTATTGCGATGAACTGAAAGTCAAGCCTATTTTTCTATCTGCCAAAAAATGTGTATTAACAGTAGTGATGTACTGAAATTATTATTTTTTTTTACCAAAACCAAAACTAAAGTTTTCATTTAGCCTTAAAAAACTGAAACCAAAGTAATATTTCATTATCAATTAATTAAATTTATTTACAAATCAACACTCACAAACTGAGTTGTATATAAGCATTAAACTGCATCTAAGGCTTAATTACATGATAGATTTCAGTAAATTGCACTATGTCTTTCTACATACCTTCTGATGTTCATTCATGTTTATGTTGTACTATAACTAATAGTAAAGAGGAAGATTTGATTGGTTCATGTGCACAAAATAGACAATGACACAGTCAAAATGTGCCATCTGAGAAGCATCACTGTTTCAGTCAATTATTTTCCAGCCTTTCAAAACTGTTTCAGATGGAAATGAATTTTCACTTTCGGCCAAAACAGTTTTGGCTGCAATCATTGAGGGAAATGGAATATTTTCTGTTGCTGAAATTTTGGTGCATCACTGATTAACAGCAAGCTGTGTCAAAAACATCACTGAGTGAGCATTTGCTCATAAACATCAACCAATGGAGCGCAGTGGAGTAATAATGTTCAATAAAATAGATATTTGAATAAAATGTTTGTTTGGAGGTCAAATTCACAAAATTATATATTTTTTAAGAACAATGACTGTTATGGGATAGTAAAATTTATGAGGAAATTCTGTCAGAGCATGTGTGCCAATAACTAAGCCACGCATTCAGTCATAATCGATTGTGTGTGCTTACCCACTGCGTCAGAGAGGCCGTAGACACGCTGACCATATGCATCAGTCTTGTCCCAGATAAAGGTGTAGGCGAGGTTAGGCGAGGCATGGAACCACTTTTGGAAGAGGTGGCCCTCCACCGCAACCATCAGATGGACTTTGACTAGGCTGAGGGGCACCACGGCTTGAGTCATGGTGATCTTGAGCAAGGAGCAGTAACCTGAGGTCCGGGAACTCAGGTGACAGAGCTTCAGACCGGTGCCAGGAATCTCTAGCTGCTCATGGAGAACCTGGCGGACAGATGGAGGAATGACTTTCATGTCATAGGAAAAGGGTATTTTCAAAAAAAAAAAGAAAAGAAAAGAAAGAAAATGATTAAGAAGGTCATAGGGTAGAAGAAAGACTAAGAAAGATGAGAGGAAGGGGAAATGGAAAAAAAAAGAAAGAGTATAATTAGAGTGAAATTGGTTGATGAGGGATGACCTGTGAGTTTTGTCAGGTTAACAACCTGTCAGCTAATTTAATGACTAAAGAGAGAGTGCTGAGGGAACAGGAATAAAGTGAAAAAATAGAATAATATTTGGGACACTGAAGTGAGCAAAATTGAAGGGTAAAGTCTAACTGAAGATTCCCATCAGTGCAAAATGCATTAATCTGCTAATTACAGTAATGGAGGTCTCAAGGAACCAAGGATCTCATCACACCTGTGTCTCTGGAATGATGGACCTCTCTCCTGGCCTGGAACTGAAGAAAGAGGAAAGGGGAGAGGCCACCACCACAGGATCAGGCCTCACAAATCCACTGAGGTCACAGCTCGGGATGGTGTTCTCCTCTGTCTTCAACATCAGAGTGTCCATGGCATAGAAAATGTTCCAAGGGAGCCACACCGTGCGCTCTTGACTCAGAAACGGCGCTCGCTCAAAGCGTAGGGTGAGAGAGGCTCCACCATTGGCAATGAGGTCAAATCTAATGACACAAAGAGAAAGGACGGGGGAGTGAAAAAAAAAGTACTTGTGTTATTCTCAGTTATTGATAGCACCATTACATTCCGAATGCTTTTACCATTAAAAAATGCCATTTCGCTGGGAGGGATAATTCATTGTTTTGATATATTGCAGTCATTTCAATGGAAAGACTGAGTTTACTCTGCTCTAAATGAATCTAATAAAGATTTGTTCAGTTAGCATATAGCTCTCTAAATCACTAGAAGCTTATGTAAACAAGTAAGTCACAAAATAAGGCTTGGCGGCAGAAATAATCAAAGTGTTTCAGAGGGGAAAGGATAGTGTGTTGCTTGTATGATGGGCTTGGACCAGTGTTCGGCAAAACTGATGAATTGGCTTCTTTTCAAATGAATCAATGAATGAATGAATCAATGAATCAATCCATGATCTTGCATCTATCTATCTTGTATCTATCTATGTAGTATTTTCACAACATTCAAACAAGGCTGGCAAGCCAACAATCAAAGTTTGTCTTGACAAATCAATTACATGAATTGCTTTCATTCAAATTGCATTTCAGCATTCATTTTGCTACTTCAATTTAAATTCAGGAATTGATTTGGAATTTAAAAGACATTCTCAATTAATTTCTGAATGGCATTCAACACTGCAAGTAATGCAATGAACTACAGTGAACTTACGTTCCATCCTGGCGTGTGAGGGTGTAGCCATACTGGGGGTACTTGACAAATGACACATTAACTCCCACCAGCGGGGTTCCATCTGTAGTCACCACCTGACCTCTGATCAGTGATGCCAGACTGGAGAATACCGAACAAACAAGAAGATATATAACCAATAAAAGCAGAGAGATACCATCAGTCAATCAAAAAAAAAAAAAAAAGGCTATCAAAAAAATCCCACAAATTTCTTAATAGTCAACTCATCTGTCAGTCTTTCCAAGAAATATACAGTAGAAAGAAACAGGAAGGTGTTGTAGCACCACTGACATCAATCAATACAGTTCCTAAAATAGCTCAGGGTTACGAAATAACACAAAACTGACAATAACTATCTCAGCACTCAATGTTCTCTCAACAGATATGGCGTAAATTGTGTGTACTTCAGTGGGTATTTCATTTTTCTCCTACCGTACAATGCAGGAGACATGACATTTACCCACTTATCAAGCAAGCAGGTGGGAAGTTGTCATGTGCAGTAGAGCAAGTTACCTTGCATTAAAGGGATTGTCTGCAGGGATTATATGTGTGCTGTCCCGGCCCACTAGCATCTTGACACGGTCATAGAAGGAACGGACTTTTTGCTCAGGGTGCTGGCCTTGCTGGATGACTTGTAAGGGATCCCTAGACCCTCTACAAAGTGGACTGTTTTGGCAGGGACTTTGGATACAGCAGTCTGGATCCATACAGTCAGTCAGACCATCTAAAAGAAACAAAACAGTGGTGTGATGAGTAATGCCATATTACAATGGTGCACAATCAATCAGAGCTGCCTAAGGCTGCAAAAGATTTCTCCCTTCATCTCTTTCTCTGTAGAAAAAAAAAGAAAGAAAAACATTCTTCATCTGTTGAACAAGAGGCCGTTTCATCAAAGTGTTCCCGTACGTTTTGAACACAAAGATGTTGGATTTGAATTTTACCTCTGTCCCGGTATTCATTTACCAAAGAGTTCGAAAAGTGCTTTCTTCTTTCCCTCACCTTTAGGCTTTGAATTAAATTACTCACAGCATAACATCTGACGTTCTTTTTGTAATTCCTTGTTTCAGATGAAAGCCAACAGTCCAGCTCTATTTATTTTCTGAGCATAGTCATCATAATTCAAAAGGTTAGCTTGTTCCGATGAAATTTATAAGAATTGTGAACAGAGATATATATACAGACAGACAGAAATTTGCCACGTCTGGTTAGCATCGCACAAACGACTGTGTACTGAACAGTCACTCTCGTTCCACAAGAGCATGAAATGAAATACATAAAAGCTGTGGTGTGTAATCTATTTGATGTTAAAAAAACTTTACCCTATGGCAGCTTAATTTGTTGAGACAACTATAAGTAAGCCATTCATAAGATGACTTCTTCGAAAAGTGTAAATACTGTGGTGCTATCAAACTCTGTCCAACTTCATGCACAAGTAATGGATTGAGAATACCTGTTTGCAGGAACAAACAGGGTGAATATGTCTATGAATCTGCCTTTTAATATTTTTGCGTAATTCCTTTTGGAATTATGTAAAATACACAGAAATTACACACAGCAGCAGTTCTTACACACATGTGGCTGTTCTTATTACATATAGTCTTTGACGTATAGACTTAAATTTAACCAACTATGATAACTTCGTTAGATGGTAAATCAATACAAAACATGGTTTTGGTGAGTGCTTTGTAATATGTATTCACATTAGATTTTAAAGCAACACAATTTGTTTGCAATAAGACAAACCAGATTCAAATTGCCCGGCAAATTCGTAAAGCAAAGAAAAATCATTTCTAGCTGATCAACATATTAAAAACTGGTAAAACCTTTAGGAACTTCAAAAGATAAAACAGCGAAATTCCTAATATTCCAATATTTCCAAATTATGTTCATTTTCATAGAGCGGGCCAATATCGTGACGATTATTTAAAATCAATCGAGAGAAGCAGATATTGTTATCGTGATAAAATACGATTAATCGCGCAGCCCTAATTTAATTTAATTTGACTTGCCATTTGATATTCAACAGTATCCTTGACATTTATTCAACAGTAGTTTTGATCTGCCTGCATTGACACTATTCTTTAAAAGGAAAAATTATATACCAATTATCAATGTAAAGCTGCTTTGACACAATATGCATTGTAAAAAGCGCCACATAAATGAAGATGACTTGACTTGACTTGACGTAAATTGCCCAGAGAGTAAACAAAAGATCTCTCACCTCCTTCATTGTCTTTGTTGTCCGCACACGAAGTCTCCATGGCGACATTACAGCCCGTGCCTCTCCATCCGGTTTTGCACTCACAGTGCCAGCTGTTTTGACCCAGCAGACACTGTCCATTTCCATTACATCGGTTAGGACAGCCATCTGCAAGAGCCAGAGAGACAAGGAAGATGGATTGAGAAAGGCAGAAATCCATCACGCCAGTCATAAGAGCATTGATATGTCAATGATTGTGACCAAAAGTTTTGGAAAACAAGCTAGAAATAGTTTCTAGGCTTTAGGTTTTCCTAACTAAATCAAAATGAATGGAATCAAATTTAGAACTAAAATAAATGATATTACTATTGAATATTTACTGAATATATTTGTAAAAAAAAAAAAAAAAAAAAAACATCTTTTAAATTGTTTTCTGGTTATGTAGTTTGTTTACCATCTTTTTTATTTTATTTTTCTAAGTTTCCATACATTGATCCTGCCAATCAACTTTTTGTTCAGTTGTTTATTTGCCTAACTTTGAATCTACACTGAAACTAAATTAGTAGATGATTAAAAAAAACAGCATTTTGGCACTGTTTGCACCTGTTCAATTCAATTTTATTCAAAGAGCTCTGAGCCAGCACACAAAGCATATTAACATGAAAACTGCAGACATAATCCAGACAATCAAAACTGACTGCCACAAATGAACATGAAATGCAAATTAGAATTATCATTTATGTTAATATGTATCTAGGTTTTCAAACTTTTGGCCGTGACACAATAGGCAGACATGCACCAGTGCTCACACACAAACATATCTGCCTCCAATGTGCTCAGTGCCTGTCTGAGGGGATGAAGTACAGTATATGAAAAGCATTAATATTCACACCTTAAATCAGTTCAAACTCTGTGGGCAATTAAATTATTTTCGGTGGTCTCCACTGATAGACGCAGTTGGTGGCAAATTAATTTATCAGAACTCATCCATTCAGGAGGGGATATTTGTAAAGAGCACATACACTCTCCGACTGTTCATTTACAGTAGCTGATTTGATTTGTCTGGATAGAGAGCAATGCTCTTATGTAAGAATGTGGTTAGGACAGACCAGAGTCTACAGATCAGATTAGGACGGCTCTTTAGGTCGAGGTACAAATGTTGTGTGTGTGTTTGTGTGTATGAGAGAGAGAACCTTTAGAAAAAAGAACATAGTGTGGGAGAAAACAGAGGTATGGAAGTTTGAAAGATGTTTTATAGATGGAGACAGAAGTGCTTTGATAAATATATCACAGGTTTTTGGAGTGAAGCGTGTGGGTGTTTAATGTATGCAGTTAGGGGATAAACAGTCACCCTAAAAGACAAAAGGCAGAAAACAATCTTGTCACAACAGTTTTGAGAAGAGCGTGGATTGATGTGAATGTTTTAAGGAAACTCTCTCTGGGTGAGACAGAGACTGAGATATACAAACACAAAGAGAAAAAAAAACAAAAAAACCCGAAGCACTATTCTCCTTTAGCCGCACCAGTCCATAATTAAGCACCCTGGAGATGTGACCTGACATTTCCGAGTCATCAGGAGTTTTGTGTAAATAAAACATGCGGTCTAAACTTCTCAGCACTGCCGTGGGCATCGTCTCGTACCTCGCTGTAAAACGAAAACCATGCTGTGACCTCACACTGTGTCATCAGAAACCATTGCTGTTGCCTCAGAGTTTAATCTCCAACAGTTAACACTTCTGTTAGCGTGTCAAAGCCTCAGCTTATGGTTACCCTGGAAACACGGCCTTTTGGAAGGAGCCAGTTTCCTTCATCGCAAGGCTATATAGTATTATTGGCAGCTGACTCTGCACAGGTGACACTTCAGATGATTTGTGATGAGGGAAAATGAAATGGACTTGATCAGAGGAGTGTGAAAACTCAGAATGCACTGGGACGCATTCAGCCATTGTGACTCAAATCAAATGTTGCTTTAATTAATGTAATTTTCAATGTCTGGGGTCCTTGAGATGCCACATTAACAGCCTGCTATTCATCGATTGTCACGCAATATTGAGCTGAGAGAAAAGTCACTTAGCAATGATTGCCTTTTAAATGAAGCTGCCATTTTAAGCAGCCAAATACTTATGAAACACCAGGACAGCAAAATCTATGGTGACCATTGATCTTCCTCATTGGGCAGCACTGAGTAGGTCCCCTCTTTCATGCCAAAGGCCAGTCGATTCTCAGCACACTAACTAGAATAAAGTGGGGTTTCACAAACTATTAAGCTATCTGGCTAAAGTAATGTGGGTTGACTCTATTGTAATCTACTTAAAAAGGAGCTGAGATTGCCTTGAGTTATGGGTCAGCGCACACGGTATGAGAGGGATACGCAAAGGTGAGATGGGGAAAGAAGCATACTGCATAGCAACAGTCAGCCACTGATGGATGGAGATGTGGATAGAAAGAGACAGATGGACTGGTGGAAAGGAAAAAAAACTGCAAAAAGAAAGAAAGAAAGAAAGAAAGAGTCATTAATGAAGGAAGGAGGAAGGACTGAGAAATAAATGTCTTAAAAGATGGGATATTGAGGGGGGAAAAGAATGTGTGGAAGAGAAATCTAGTCCTAAACCGGCATCCGTCCACTGGCCTGCAGCCCTCTCGCCTTTAAAGGTCATAAAATAAAGGTTAGATTCATAAATCCTCCAAATTCGCCTTAGGTAGAGACAGATAAAGTCCCACAGGGAGTGAGCACCTCCTGTATAAAACGCCCTCTGTCTGGGTTTTCCTCACCTATACTGTTCCATGCACTACTACAAAGTCAAATAACATCCTAAACTTCAACAGTGTGAGGAGCTGAACATTTTTACTCAAATTCTTTCTGAACTTTATCAGCGAGGGGATAATGTCCTGTGCGAACTAAATGAGTTCTCACTGAGGTGTTTGGAAGCATTCAATCATTTTTTCTGCAATTTCTGTTTTGACTAGGGACAGAAAATGTGCACTGCAGATTTAACAATCTTTGCCATTCTTTAAAAGGACAAACAGATGTGCAGTTGGGAAGCCAGGATGCATTTGTCTTGTATGCTTCTTTACCCAGGGTGGGTATGGTTTCCACTCATGAGCCAATCATGCATTTGATCAAGTGTAACTCACATCCACTCAGGATACCCTAGCATACAAAGTCAATGCCTCCAGCGGCCTTTCATCTGCAGTCATTTCGGCCAATTAGAGATGCGCATTTAAATCGAGTAACTATTGTCACTAGCTCTCGTTCCAGACTTGCTTTTATTCACTGATGCATGAGCATTCAGGTGATCACTGTGGGCCCTGCAGTTAAACTCCTCATTATCCTGCACTCCCTGCAAATGCACCATACTCCCCCTTCACAGGAAAGCACACACACTCCTGCCCCTCCATTAGTATTCATCCTATGAGTTGGAACTCATGCAGGCGCTGAAACAAAGTCATTACCATGCCTCCTGTGGTCCTGCAACCCTGTGTGCTGAAATATGCACAGTAAAAATGTTGCTTGCTGCTCCAGACCCACTCTGCACCAATGGTTCATGAAATTTCACATTTACCTTAGGATCCACTCCCTCCCGATCTCTTTACTTGGATTATATGCATACCTCAGATAGAGGAAAATCTTTGTCTCCACTCTGCAGTTTCCTCTGTAATTGAGCTCTTTTGTCTGAGGCGGACTTGATGGAAGTAGAGAGTAGGATGACTTGCCTCCTGCATCTCTGTTTTGTGCAAACATAAAGCCAGACTGAAACAGACTGCAAAGAGCTGGTGTGCCCTGGTGAGCACTACTCTACCTCCAGTAGAAAACTGCAGTGTACTTAAAAGCATGTATTCCCATTATGCTTAGAGTCATGTAGTTGGCTCAGCCTTTAACTCTGCTCCTTTAACAGTTGGAGGGAATGGGGCTGGTTTACTGTAGTGGTTACAGCTCAAGTTTATTAACCAGAGTTTGCCAGTTCCAACAGCAGTTCCACAAAAAGCCATCACAATTGTGCTCTTGAACAAGGCACTTAAACTCATGTTATTCCAGGCAAACAGTTCCTAATAAGTTTTTAGCACCATTCTACACTGTCAACCCCAACACTCAAAATAAATAATTGGTTTGAGTAGGGCGAACTCTAAATTAGTTCTATGAAATTAACTTTTATGAGTATTTAGAACTTTTGTTTTCTTTTGAGTTCACAAAACTGATGCATTTTAAGTAATCTGTATTGTTTCATTGTTTTTGAGTTTTATGAGAAATTGTTTCTTTTAATTTAGACAAACTTAAATTTACCTGAAACTGGGATGGGATAAAAGACTATTTATTAGGTGCACTGAAAGGAATAATATTAATATACATCATCTGTGCACGAGGTAGGGCCTTAAAAACATCAGCCAATCATTTACACGATCATCGCGTAAACGATTGACCCTCTGGCTTGTCAATCACTGCCGTGACGTTCCTTGTGAGAGATGAGCGCGGCTGCACGCTCCAGTTACTTTCCACACTCCACAAGCGCTGCATGCAATGTTTTTGTCAGGAGACAGGAGTAACAACTGCAGATTATGAGTTACCTGCGGTGAGTCCGACATAATGAATCCACTAATATGACACAGCGAATGCCGGTGGTAAACACTCGTGTTCCAATACTCGTGCACGAGTTTTGGGAGGCGTTCCCTCGAAATGAGCTGTGAAGGAGGGGGGGTGTTCTTACGCATGCGCTCATTTCAAAAACTCACTAACAGTCTTTGGTTTCTCAGTCGACGAAAAGATCCTCTTTAGCACCTTCAAGTGGTGGATATAGTAGTGTTTATTGCTTTCTTATCCTAACTTAGAAGAGTTTCTGTTATGTTTTTATTTTTTATTTTTATGGTGACGTGTGGAACGTGCTTAGTTTGAGAACAGGTATTTCATAAATGGTAAGAAATTACATTATAATTTTAAGTTTATGGCATGAAATAACTTACTCAAAAATTTCAAGTTAAAAGCAATTGAAATATGCCAGTTTTCTGGCATGTTTCTTAACTTAAAAATTGATGTAACTGATTACCTCCTTTTGAGTTTTACCAATTTATTCGGGTTTACAGCGTATGAATTTCTTCAAAGATGCAGAAACTAATTCTACCTATAAAAAGACTGTTGTTACTGTTGTGCATAGGGTTTTTACATTACTGTGGTGATAACAAAGCTGAGTACTCAAGGGAGCGATAGAGTTAACTTAAAATGTCATTAAACTGTATTTATTCTTTTCAGTTAGATATTTAAAAACACGTTACAAAATCTAACTTGCTCTGCAAAATTCTCTTCAAACCGTTGCTCCGTTATGACAGTAAAAGCCTGACAGACCTGACAGACAGGCTGGTTATAACAACATGGCAATGTCTTGGCTCATGCATTTTTTCAAGGAGACCCCTATATAGACCCCTATATTTATAAACACTAAGCGTTACACAGAGGGAAGAAGATGAAAAGAAAATGCCATCAAAACTTTTCTCAAGGCAGTCAGTTCCCTTCAGAGATACATTAGTAGAATTCATTCATACTTATAAATTAATGAGACAGATTAGACACTTTCGTAGCTTAGGTAATGCTGTTGGAGGGGGACATTTCAAAAGCAACGAGGTGCAAAACAGATGATTAGAGCTATACTATCATCAGCTGACAACAAGAATATAAACACATACGCTGAAGAACACAGACTAGCACTATGAACCTACTCGACACAACATTCTACTCCACCACGGCTACTCTACGAACAGAAGCACACAGTCGCTATGCAGCCAAGCTATCAGAGGCGGGGGGGTTGCTCACAACCAGACTAAAGTGCAGCTAGCACTAGTCACAGTACGACGAGGTACAATACCTTCAATACTCCCATCCCAAAAGTCTGCATCAGAGAGGACATTCAGAGAGAATAAAAATGCATCATAACAAGAAGACAAATGAATACATGTTTTTGCTGCATTTGAATCAGTTAAAAACAGAAGAATTCGAAGAAATAAAAATGGAAACTGAAGATGGAAGCACAAGGCTTTTTTAGCCTACAGAAAGAGTTTGGCAACGATAAACATACTTCCTGTCATGGCGTACAATGGAGAGAAGGATTAAAGGCAGAGCACTTTCAGTCTTTGTCATATCATCTTTGGAGTGACAGACAAACATGCACACACACACACACACACACACACACACACACACACACACACACACACACACACACACACACACACCCACAGATGATGATAGAAAGGAAAACTCTGGCTTTTGAGTCTATTTTTGAGAGAGAGGAGTCAAGGAAATAAAGAGGAGTGACTTATCAAGGTGAAGACACCTCTACCTTTCATCAGCCGCTGCTATTCCGCAAGGACTGTTCATTACCCAGCAGCCCACTCATCTGCCTCTGCTGTGTGAGGCGTGATCAAACACGACTAAGTCTGTTCTAAGTCCAACACCAGACAGAGGAACAGTCTATTTCTGCTTAATAATCCCCACTCCACACACTATTGCAGCTGAGCACAGCCATCATTGATCTTTTGACTAAAATCGATTCTTGGGGTCACGATTTCATTAAAATCTATTCTCAATTTTGAATCAATTTTTGATTCGATATATGCATAGATTTGATTTTAGATTTGATTCTAAACTAAAATCTCCCTCCTCCTTACACAGTATTTAAGAAAACATGTGCCCCCAATTGATTGATATGACATACAACTCATAGGCGTAATTAAACTTTAAAGAAAATTTTTGTGGAATTATAATTTTTCAGTCTTATGCTATTGTTTTACTTCATCGATCAATTTATAACTTATACATATTTTATATTTTACTATTTTTTTTTTTTTTTGTTTTTAAATAAATTGCATTTATTTGAATTTTTTTATGATATTGGTAATATTAGTTATACTGTTTATATTTGTTCCCCTGGTACAGTTTTGCCATGTCTGTTTATAATATTGATATTGATATAATATTGTTTAGCTTTTTTTGTGAAATCTAACAACTGTGGCTGTGCACTCTCTGAACTGTGCTGCACAGTTCTTTGTTCTGTCAACATCACGTTATTAACAGACATTTAGAATATCTATTTTTGAAATTTATGAAACGATTCGAATCATTAGAAGATAGAATCACGATTCATATGTGAATATTTTTTTTTCCATCCATCCATCCATCCATCCATCCATCCATCCATCCATCCATCCATCCATCCATCCATCCATCCATCCATCCATCCATCCATCCATCCATCCATCCATCCATCCATCCATCCATCCATCCATCCCTATTTTCTACACCTATTGACCCTGCTATTGCTGATTTCTCCTTAGTCTGTCTTTTATGCCCTATTTACAACTCATATAAACTTATGGTAATTTGATTACACAGAGATTTAAAGGGAAGATTTTAGTTTGATATTCTCCACTATTCTCTAAAATAGTGGCTTAAAACTTCTCCTCTAGAGATTTGGGCCGACTCTAATGACGCACTTAATTTGTACTTGTGTACTTGTGATGACTGTCACTTGTGTCTGTGGTTTTCACAAGACTGCAGGGCAGGTTGTGTTTGATCCAGCTCCTGGTGGGCCTCGTTCCTACAGAGTTTTAGATAACCCTTGCCATAGTGTGTCCTATTTTTCATTTTTTTATTTAGATGGGTACTCAAGAACGCCCGCTTTTGTAGCCCCAACAGTATGTTCCCTCTATGCACACTTTTGAGGACTAGAATCCGTCTTGATTTACGTCACCAAAGTGTAGACTCTGAGGAAGACCACACACATTTTGGGCAGCATTTGGGACAGGTTTTAGAGTGATGTACTGCATACCCCATCCTGATGGATCAGTCAAGGATGATCACTAGAACCACCAGTATAAAGTTTTCCTGGAGTTCTCCTAAATCCCTAAGCTGCATGCAAGTAGGTCATGTTCCTGGATCAACATTTTTTGCTGGTCCTGGAGAAGGCATTCTCCAAACATAGTCTATTCCCAAAATGAGAGAGCAATGATAACATTATTCTAGACCCTAAAAACAGTTCTAACTGGTTGATAAAAATGTTGCCCTGGGACCAACACTGGTGATCCAAAAACAGAAGCCTCTTGTGTTAAGGAAGAACTCTATATAACATTCATGAGAACAGTATAGGCAGAGTGCTGTGGCGTCTGTTGTAATGGTGAGTGTAAGGAGCAGGAAATGGTCAATGCCTGGGTCCGGGGTTGGCGTATGCCTACCGATGGTGCAGTGTTCTCCGTTCCAGCCCTGCTCACACTCGCACTTCCCATCTTTACAGGTGCCGTGCTTTACGCATAGTGGGTTACACACACGCTGGTCACAAGCCGCTCCCGTCCAGCCCTCCTCGCAGCGGCACGAACCACCCATGCATACGCCATGTGTCCCGCAGTCAACCGAGCAAACCTCTGAGGACAGAAGGATAGAGCCGTATTAACACAAATGACATATCATACATTAGAAATCAGGAATAATGAAATGAAAGGTTACGCTAAAACATTTGACAAACATGCAGACTGACCAACAGAACAATCAGGGCCCATCCAATTGGGGTCACAGCTGCAGACGCCCGTGTCCGGAATAAAAGCACCGTGACCATGGCACTGATCTGGGCATTGTGCTCTGGGCAGCTCACAGCTAGGTCCACCCCAGCCTGGTTTACAGTGGCACTCCCCGTTCACACAGATGCCGTTATTTGAGCAGGTTGGATCCAAGCAGTCAACTGCGTACAACATGTGAGAGTCATAAGTGAGGATTCATCTGTCATAAATATTAAAGACCCTATGACATTGGTTCATAAACCTTTATTTTTTTTTTTTTTTAAAAAGGCCAAGCTTTTAGTTTGTGCCACAATCATGATAATGAATTTGATAATAGCTATTTTTAGTCAAAAGTGATATTAGCTGAAGGCATAGCCTAAAAAATAGCACTCGCCAAGCACATATTGCGAGTAAAAACAGTGTTGGCGAGTATATGAAACTGTCAGTCGCCAGATGGCTGGTAACATTTTTATGAATTCAATGCAATGTTGTGAAAACATGAACAAACGGGAATGAAGCTCTGTACAGTTGATGGATCAGTGCTGTATCATCACGAAAGTTTGCACGATTATTGCGTGCATTCGGTCTTAAAGTGACAGCATCCTAATAAGTTTTGAATTAACCAAACAACAAAAGAAAAAAAAAAATCACTCACTGGTCTAGGACTTTAAAAAGGATATGTAGACTATGCAGTGCTACCGCTGCCGTCTGTCAGTCAAATAATAGCAGTAAATGGAAACTTCAACTATAACAGTAAGTAAAACTTGCTTAGACAAATCAAAATTAAACCCTGTGGCTCGTGACGACACATTAATGTCCTAAGACACGAAACGATCGGTTTGTGCGAGAAACCGAACATTATTTATATAATTTTTACCTCTAATACACCACTATGTCCAACTTTGTTCAGCTTCCTGTTAGTGAGGTCAAAAAACGCGTTGTGATGACGGAAGTGATGTCTCGCCCATATACTTCAATGAGCGCGAGACATCACTTCCGTTGTCAGAGCGCGATCAGACCTCACTAACAGGAAGTCGAACGAAGTTGGACATAGTGGTGTATTAGAGGTAAAAAATTATATAAATACTTTTCGGTTTCTCGCACAAACCGATCGTTTCGTGTCTTAGGACATCAATGTGCCGTCACGAGCCGCAGGGTTTAAATTGGAGTTGTCTATGGAAGTTTTTTCGACTCTTATTGTTCAAGTTCCCAATCACTGCTATTATTTGACTGACAGACGGCAGCGGTTGCAGTTAAAAATCATAATTTGCGTTCGACTGAAGAAAAAAAGTCCTCTACATCTTGGATGCACTGGGGGTAAGCAGATAAACATCAAATTTTCATTTTTGGGTGAACTATCCCTTTAAGTGCAAGATGAGTCATAGAAGGAAAGCCTGTAAATTCATTCATGCACTTAAAGATAAATTTTGTCTTTTAGGAATACACAAGTAAACTAGCCTAAAAAACTAGTAGATGTGAACTAAAAGCCACACAACTACAACTTTAATAATTAAAGTCCTGTTTCCTCATTACATATTTTATTATTTATTAAACCAAATTACTATACCCAGAAGTCTTAGTGTATATCATTAGATACTGAGAACATAAACATTCAAAGAACAAAAACACATCACATATAAATAGGCTTGGAAGGATTAAGAAAGCATCCACAAGTCCATACTACTAACTTTCATCTAAGCATGATAAATCAATATACCACACCCTAAGTGTGAGAATGGCAGTTTCCTGTCTAGAGCCTTTCACACTCACCTCTCAAACCCTCTCTCTCACTGTCTCAGCATCTCTGTCTGTCTTCCTTCCTCTCTCTTTTTGACTTTGACCCTGTCTCTCGCATGTTTCATCCGGGGTGCCTCAAAAAATTGATATCGCCCACTGAGAGAAAGAGATCTGGCCATGAAAAGTGTGAGAAAGCCATTTGACAAATTACCCGGCCCTATGGTGCCCTGCGTGACACCCTTGCCTCAGCCCTCCTCGGCTGACAGAAGTGCTGCTCTTTTCCCCTCACGCACATAAAGCCATTCATGCCAAATGTTTATGCTGCAGAAACTGCATATCACGGCTATCGATTTCTGTGTCACCGGCACTTCAGGTAAATTGTTTGAGTGACTCTGCTGTGATGAATATCTGATTTGAAAAATCTTAGAACGGCAAGAAAAAATGAAAGAAGCAAAAGTGCTGACCTTGTGATCTGTAACACCTCAAGCTCCTCATGCCCCACTAAAAAAACCCTCTCTTTTTACACACACACATATTTGTTTTTCTGACATGGTGGGAAGGGAATGTTCCATTGATATTCTATTGTTTCTTTTTTTCTTACTAATGATATTTTATATATCCTAAACCTAACCCTGATTGACAAACTTTGTGCATTTTTAAATTTTCATTTGAATATTATTAATGTTTTTTTTGTTTTTTTTTAAGTGAATTTCTTTTTGTTGTTGTTTTTGTGAGGACATATGCACCACAAAATGTGAACAAACCCTGACTGACACATACATCTAAAGGAATTTTTACCCAAAAAATGTACATTTTGTCATTTTTTTTTTTTTTGTTGTTTTTTTTTTTTTTTGGAGTTTGACAGCATCTTGTTGACTATGCTTTTATTTTATTGAAATGAGTAACATGAACATTCATCTAAATATTTATTTTTGTGTTACACAGGATTGGAATGACAAAAGAGTGAGTAAACAATGACAGAATTTTCAATTTTTTGGATGAACTATGTATTCAAATATCTTCAATCCCCCTCTAAACATTTTAATATGGGACTGGATGCCAGACTTTCAAAAATGAATGAGAGGTTTAGAGAACGAGAATCAGGAAGAATTAATATGCAAGGCTTTTGTTGTTCTAATTGTTTGTTTGTTTAGCTGCCATCACTGTCTCTCTGTAATGAGCAGATTTTCTGAAACTCTGTTTTCCATCAACCCATTTCTATGTTTGCTGGATGTTTTCATCCCAGTCCTCTTATACATCATCTTTTTTCTTCTGTCTATGCCTTTTTCTTTCTTTTCCCTTTCCATTTTTAGACTCCTGGAACTTGTTGTCTTCTCTCTCTTATTGCCAGTCACTGTCTTATTCAAGAGCCACTGAACTTTACAGAACACACATACACATGCTCAAAATCAAGACCAAAGCTATTGTTCTCAACACCTAGATCAATACATTTTCCAGCTTTTACTCATATCTGAGAAGTGTTTTTGCGGGAGCCCATTAGGTACTACCAGAGAATCTAGGGAAACAGCCAAAAACGACTGCTTAAATATGTGAGAGTGTGTTTTTCTCTTTTTTAAGTAGCCTCATGGACAGAAAACAGCTATTACAGTCACAGAGGGTATTATTAAGCCATTGACAAAGAAATAATGTCTGCAGAAAACCACACTATCACACACACACTCATACTCACTCACCCTCAGCGCAATTCTCTCCTTTGTAGCCCAGAGTACAAACACAAGTGCCCTCTGTGCACGTGCCATGACCACCACACTGGGGGTCGATGCACTGGCTGATGGGAACATCGCATTCCGGACCCTTCCATCCGCTATAGCAGATACACGATCCCTTGTCATACTGACCGTTTCCACTGCAGAGGACTGGGCATGCCGCTTGGAGAAAGAAACAGACAGAGAAAAAGGAATGATTTGATATGAGTGATGTCTGATGTTTTCCTTTTCATTTCTTTTGCAATGTTTTGTCTCTACAGACTGCTGAATAGCCTAAGAGACAAATGAGACAGCACAATAGAGAAAGATGTTCGGTATGTTTACAAAGAATCTGAGTACGTTTACAAAGAGATTGAGAAACAGGCTGGCAGTTCTGGTCATAGATGTGTGTCTGAATGGTATAATATAGGGAATGAGAACATGGGAGGACAAAACTCACATCTGATAACAATGGGCTCAGAAAAGTCCAAAATGAGGACATATGATGTAAAATAACGAATCAAACTTCAAGATTATGGTATTTATGGTACTTCAAGGTTGAAACTACCATAGTACATGTCCTAAAAGTATAATTATACCACAGTGCATGTCCTAAAACCATGGTACATGTCCTAAAAAAACCATGGTACTTCAACAGGTTCTATGTTCATACCTGATAAGAATAGAATGTGACTGAATCTGGACCTGAATATTCTTGATTTTCAGACTAAATTACCCACTAGAACCCTCTCTAAGCCCAGATGAAAGATGTCCAGTAAGCAGCCAGCAGTCTAAAAAGACTTCCTAAGGTGATTTCTGTAATGAGAGAGTCTCGAGGCTCTGTGTATTGTAAAGATATTCAGGTGCACACACACACACACACATAGAGGGTCAGCACTGGAGCTGGGAGTGGACAGCTTTGATAGGTTGGAGAAAACTGTAATGAAAGAAAATGTAATTTAACATTGCGGTAACAAAACTATTAATCATGAGCTTCCCAGGTGAACAATGGAAGATATTGGACTGTATGAACTGCCATTCATCATCCTTATGCCTAGGAGAGAGAGAGAGAGAGAGAGAGAGACCTCCACTAACACATAGATCTCAGTTTCTCTATGAGTCCTACAAATAAAGTATGTTCTTAACAGGAAAGTATACAAATCCACGCTGCATTTTATTTCAACCACCATTTGAAAAGTCTGTTGCGGTGTGTGCAGTAAGAGTTGTTTGCTATTCAAATCAACAATGGAGTTTAAAAAATATGACAGATGGACTGATGACGAGGTTCAGGCTTTATTAAGCTTATATACAGAGGATGAAATCCAGCGGGAACTGGAAAGTTGTGCGCAGTCCTACGTCACTGGACTAATTTGCCTAATCTTCATGGTACTTTAGACTGATGGAAATGCAGACAGCAACTGGTCTGGGGGGGAAAAAAAGTTCCTGGGACAAATTGTTCCGGGTAATTTTGGTGGAAATGCAGTTTTAGTAAATTATAGATACTACAGACTAACTCTTAACTTTTGGCAGTATTAGAATTAAAGAAAGATAGTATTTAGTCTTTTCCTGAACTTCTGAAGATGATCCATATATTAAGTTGGGAATTATTTCATCAAATTGGTTCCAAAATGTATAGCTAGGTCAGAAACACACACATATAAATGCTCATCTAGAAGGTATCTGGACTCTTGGGCTATACAGTACCCCAAGCTGTTGAGTATCTAGAGCCATTCAGACCACTGACATTAACACTCATCTTTGATGTGTTCAGCTCTTTACTCTTTAAATCCCACTGCTTCTGCAATACTGGCAACAACTTAGTGCCGTTCCTTTTCTTTATGTCTGTCTGGACCTTAATATGCATGTTTTTTTATTATTTTTATTTACAGCTTTTAATATCTTATTGACAGACAAAGTACAGAGATGACAAGAAATTAGGGCGGGACTATAAAAATAGTCCATGTGATTCAACACAACTGTTTTCCAAAGAAGAAAGTCATATGGGTTTGGAACTACAGTACATGAGGGTTAGTAAAAGATGACAAAATGATCTTTCTGGGTGAACTATCCAATTAAACATGAAATTAATGGATCACTCTCCATTTTGCTATGAGTGACAGGGAAAAAGAAAAAGTTCACTTTTCTCTCTCTGTCACTGTTTTCATTTTTTTTTTTTTTTTCTCATGCTCTCTTTTCCTTGCTGTACGACAGAGTTTGGGGTGTAATTGGAGTATTTCTTACCTTTCGAGCAGTCCATGCCATGGAACCCTGGGAAACAGTGACATACTCCTGACACACACTCTCCGTTACCATGACAGTTGCGGGGACACTCTTGCACAGAGTCTGTAAAAAGAATGAAACCTTTCTAAAAAAGGCCACTTTGATGGTAATGACAGCTGTAACCACCACTTCCAACTCTCATCTTGTCTTTTCCTCCACTGCATCGTTCCTCTCTCTCTCACACACACGTTTTCTGTCCCTCTTTCGCTCCAGTTCTGAGTGGCGGTCTCTGGTCATTATTGATACAACGCATTCAAACAGCGTCACACGCCATTTCATTAGCCATGAGTAATATCACGGCAATGAAAGTAGGCCATATCACAGTAGATTATTGCAAGGTTAATTGGTGAGACACCACTTATTCACAGAATTCATGCATGTGAATATTCATAGAACAGAGCCACAAGGTGCTTATCTCATTTCAAGTGAATGATGATATATATTAAATTGTATAACATTAATAGATTAACATTATTTATTTTGCTGGATGGCAAGGACACATTCATCTATACAGAATAAAACAGATATTTTAAAATTAACTGGTCTGTTATTAGACCTCATTTATGAAGCAGACGTTGAACAAATTTCGGTGTAACGCATATCTCTGAATATCTATCTTCAGGCAAAAGAGTTTTCTCATTAATTAATTAGTTTTGCATTTTTTTCTCTTTTTTGCATTTTATTTTCACATTTCATTTTCTCACTCTTTTATTTATAAGTACTTTTATTTTATTTATTTTACTTTTAATAGTCTCTTATGCTCACTAAGACTGCCTTTATTTGAAAACTACAGTAAAACAGAAATATAGGGAAATATTATTACAATTTAAAATAACTGTGTTGAGAGACAATGTAGAAAACAGTTGTGCTGCCTAATATTTTTGTAGATATATAATAGAAATATATAATAGATATTAATAGAAAATTCATTTATAAGATTATGAATGTCTTTTCTATTACTTTGGATCAATTTAATGTATCCTTGCTGAATAAATGTATTAATTTCTTTAAAAAATATGATCTTTTTGTATAGTACACACAATTTATGATAATATCTTTATGAACATATATGTCTGTTATAAAACACTTTCTCCCAGTTTTACAGACGAGGCTTACGCCTAATCTCAGACTAAAATGCAAATTTGAGCTATTTTGACTGAAAGCAACATTGTTTTGTCTCAAGATGCACACCAGTTTTTTTTTCCTAAGGCATGTTTATAAAAGCTACTTAAATGCCCTAACTGAACTTTATTGAGTGATATAGTGGGTGTTTGAGGAAACAAATGTATAATGGAGAGTTTAACCAATGTGTGAGTAACTGACCCAGAACAGCTGTGCTAAAGGAGACAGATTCCTTCTCCTTGCCGTCATTGTAGAAAGCCAGATGCCATGTGCCGGGGTCCAGATACTGCACAAACACGGCCTCGTTCAGAACCACCGTCTGAATACTGCGTCTCTCGCGGGGCGACTCCACAACGCTCCATTTCTCCTTTCCATCCAAACGTTCCATATAATCGTACTGCAGAGAGGGAAGTGCACAACAAGAGGGGACGTTTTTATTTTTCGTGATCTCAAGTGGTTTGACAGCATTCATACATATCAAACAGTGAGATACTTTGAAGTTGAGCTAGAGGAAAGATTTTATCTAACACCTGCTGACTTCTAAAATGTATTTGCAATGACTGATTGATCCGCTGTTGTGATGAAAGGGTTTTTTTTTTTCTAAAAGGACTTCACAGAGTGGTCTCTCTGTAAATAGAAAGGGCATAAACACCTGTGCATGGGACGGCGGCAGCCCTTTGCGAATGTAAACCCCAAACAGTGCATCCTTGCCCAAAGAGATGTTGAACTTGAGGAACTGAGGCTGGCTGAGGTGCATCAGAGATCTCCAGAACACCCCGGGCGGCACCTCCTGGGTCACACGCCTGCCCACCTCCAGGCTGCCCGTATCTATGCTGCTGTTACGTGCGGCCCAGGGCCCTGAGACAGAAAGAAAGGAATAAAACAAAAATCAATTTCTCAACCCGGCTGTGTTGCAAATGCTCCTTGTTTATGGACTCAGAAGCAGTTGCTTTGAAAACAGAAAACAAAGAGAAACTGCACAAATGTGATTTCTCTCTGGGAGACACTTATCTGATGGAAGCTGAAAAACACAAATGCTGTTTCCTCAAGTCTTTTTGGCCATAACATTACTATATTCACCCAGCACAAATAAAGCCGAGAGTGTATCACGGTAAACAGCAGAGAGCCAGAGAGAGAGAGGGAATAGGAGCTTCTTTGTTGAACATATCAATTTCAAATGCAGCTCACAGAAAAACAGAGGAATAACTTATAAAGATGAAAAGTTAATGGTCCCTTGTAAGAAGCTGAGCTTTACTGAAATTGTCACGAAATTAAAGTGTGTGAGGGCTCAGGGATTCCGTCTGACTTTTGGTTTTCAGAAAGACCTACAATCTTAATGTCGACATAAAACAGTGTTCATATTCAAGTGTGTATTTCAGAGTGAAATAGTATGTTCAATGAAAGAAATGATCAGAATTGAATTGATTGACATACATATATATACATACATACATACATATATATATTTGTAATTTACTGGATTATGGTACACTACCAAATATCAACATTTTGTGATCTGTGTAATTTTTTTTAATGTTTTGTAAAATAAGTCTCGTATGACTGCATTTATTTGATCAAAAATATAGTGAAACAGTAATACTAGGAGATATTATTAAAATTTAGTCTCTTAATAAATATCTATATTAATTTAATTTAATTTAATTACATTTTCAGCAGCCATTATTCTAGTCTTCAGTGTCACATGATCCTACAGAAATTGCCTATTTTTGTTTTAGGGTGCTGCGAGAAACCTTTTTTTCTAAAAGTGAAATTGGAACCAGTTGATTTTTCACTTATCCCCAACACTTTCTCTCCTCCTCTCTTTCTGTCTCTGGTGTTTGTGGACTTTCAGGCTGACGGAGAGATCTCTTATATAGAGAGAGTTCGCGTATTCTCCACCCTCAGGCTTTGGCTCATACCACATGTCAACACCACCATCCTGTTTACCAACATAATCACACAAGCTGTTATCCACTTTTCATTTAATGGAAAATCCATGGTTGCTCTCTCACTCTCTGTCTCTCTTTCCATCTTTTATTCTCTCTATCTCTTGCTCGTAGCTAGCGGCAATGGCCGAGTGTAAATGGAGGTTGCATGCAACAGATTCCCTCTTTCCCTATGGTTGTGATGTTCACACACACACACACACACACACACACACACACACACACACACACGAAAAACAGCTTCCCTGTAATCAGGTCAAATCTACACTGGAGACCGCAGCCCTGACAGAGAAAACCTGTGAAAAATGGTGAGGAAATAAAGAACAATGAAAACACAATCAGGACGGAGCAGCCGCAACAGGAGATGAAATAGCCCCCCTCATTAATACAGAACAGCATGGACAGAGGAGAAATGGAACTAAAGAAAGAAAAATAGAGAGCGAGAGAGGCCGGACGAGAATTTCCTTGGGGAAGGAGCGATCAGTCTGAAACTGTGGCTGAAGCAATAGTCCAGCTTTATTTCACAACAAAACACAATACATCTGTTCCAAAACATAGTGAGTCACCTCACTGACTACGGGAAGCTACCTTCTAAGATAACACCCTCACTGGAATAGAACGGCATAGGTGACTCATTTGGAACACTGTACATAGACAGGGTTATGCACATCTCTAATTATAAATATAATTATATATTTATTTATTTACTTAGCTATATTTTCCAGTATTTCATGAAATATTTATTTGTAAAAAAAAATCTGCCATTTTGGATTTATTTTACAGTTCATTCTGGATTGATTCCTCAGAATTTGCAAAAAATAAAAAATAAATAAATAAATAAATAATAATAATAATTGTAGGCAGTACAATTAAGTTTACTTGGAATTGCATTAAACAACATGATAATAATTTAGTGTTCAAAAGGTGGGGTGAATAAGACTTTTTTTTATTATTTTGGAATGACAACAATGCTTTTAGTCAGCAAGGACACATTGCATCGATTAAAAGTGGTTAAGACATTTATAACGTTACAAAAGATTAAGTATTTCAAATAAATGCTGTTCAAAATATTCTTTTGATCTTCTAATTCTTTAAAGAATTCAAAGAAGCCATCACAGGAATAAATTACTGTACATTGTAAAATATATTAAAATACAAAACAGTTATTTTACACTGTAATACTGTTTCACAATGTTACTGTGTTTTTGAGATTAAGATTATTTCAGATTAAGAGACTTAACCATTAAAAATATTAGTGTACCAAAATGGTACAAATGGTACAGTAACATATATATAAATGTAGCATATTATATATATATATATATATATATATATATATATATATATATATATATATATATAATCTTTTTTTATTTTTAGAAATGAAAAAAAAATAAAGATGAAAATTCCATAATTACTGTGTTTATGGAATGAAATGTTAACAGAATGTAATGGAAATTGTAATGAATTGGAAGACACAAAAGCGTAAAAAAAAAAAAAAAAGTTCCCAATGGAAGACAGCCTAGTAGGTTTTGAATCAGAGCTAATGTAGAGATGGAGGGCATCTGAATCTGAACGTCTAACCACAGCATATAGTGCCATAACAGAATCCAGCCAAGTGCAGAGAGGCCAATCATAAGCTAATGTAGCCAGCAGGCAGGAGCACACACAAATCATTTCACAGATCAGAACAGAGCATCAAATCATCCTGCAGAAGCCCAGATACGTGCATCTCAACACAATATGCCAAACAATAAGGTAGGATAACAGCTATAAACAAAGATGCAGTAGACTAGAGGATAAAAGAAAAAAAAAAAAGCAACAACAAAAACCACCAGACATGGCAAAACACAAAACTTATTATATGTTAAACAGAGCAACCAGCAACATCTTCCTGATAGCCTCATTGTAGCATTGTCTGTGTAAGTATGAGTAATGAAATCTCACTGTTATGTGGAATACGTGTTTGCATGTGAGAAAAAGAAACGGCGACAGTGAGAGAGCGAGAGAGAAGTCATATCTGTACGGATGGAATTGACACAACATGCTGAGGAGGTGAGATTGAAGCACTTGAGGTGAAGAGATGTTTCAAAGCTCACAAACTCACTCTGTTACCCACACATTCAAACAAAAACACAGCAAACTATCACACCACGTAATCTAAATGTAATCATGGAGAGAGGTGTGTTTACATAGCACTGAGAAAAATTAGACCGTGTAAATATGTAATGACTGTTTCAAATGCCAGTAATCTACTTAGATAGGCAGCTGCCTTCTAAGACTGCATCTACAATCTGGAGCACACTACATAGTTACAAAGCAAATGCAGCTGCATTATCATGAACAAACTACACCGATTTTATTAGGTAAAATAGTCAGTTTCGGTAACACTTTAGTATGGGGAACAATTCTCCCTTTTAACTAGTTGCTTATTAGCTTGCTTATTGGTTGTTTATTAGTACATATTAAGCACATATTAATGCGTTATTCTGCATGAACATATTCTACATCCCTAATTCCTACTCCATACCTAAACTTAAACATTACAACTACCTTACTAACTATTAATAAACAGTAAATTAAGAGTTTATTGAGGCAAAAGGCATAGTTAATAGTGAATATGTGTTCCCCATACCAAAGTGTTTTCTAATTACACATTACAGTTTTTTTAGTGATAGAGTACATTTCAGTATTGAATGAAATATGTTTATATACATTTTTTTAACAGAACACATGTGTGTGTGTGTTTGTGTGCTCAAAGATGACTAGTCACTGCCTGTTGTAAAGATAGAAGAAAAAAAAAAGGCTGTGTTGTCCTTCATACAGAGGTGATGTGCTGTTTTCTAGGACACTTCCTGTGAATCTGTGAGCGTGTGAGATCAAGACAGAGACAGCCAGAGAGAGCTGGGGAAAAGAGATGGGTGAACACCAATGGGTTGTTGTGTAAGTATGTGAGTGCATAAGAGTGTCTGCTTGCAACGTTAATCAACTTTAATTGAAAGTTTGATTGCTGGTAAAATCAGAGTTATCAGTAGGTCATGAGGAGGTGCTAATTATGTGGGATTATGCTGACTGCGATGCATAATATCCTACCATACTACTCTAACATAATACAAATTCTGCAGTTTACTGAATGTATAATGTGTTATGCATGTACAACCTGTATGATCTACTACATCTGGCAAAAAGTTTGCAGAAAAAAAAAAAGAATACAATAATCAATGAGCTTATGTTTCCAAAATGTGTTGGAAATGATTTTAAAGAGGTCATATCATGCAATTCTGAAAGTTCATTATTTTGTTTATTGGGTTAGAATAGGTTAATATGCTTTAATGTTCAAAAACACATTATTTTTCACATACTGTACATTATTGCAGCTCCTTTACTCTGTCTGTTTGAAATGCATCGATTTCTCCAAAGCCCCTCCTTCCAAAAAGCCCAGAGTGCTATGATTGGCCAGCTGACCCAGTGCGTTGCAGACCCTCAAGCGCGTGTCAAAAATGTAAAGCCCCTTGACAAAATTGCGAGCTTCAGCTTCCAAGGCTTTAAGCAATTGTAAACACAACAGATTTTGAAAATGCAGATGATCAAGCCAATCGATTGGAACCAACATCTGTTTTCGGAAGGCCAAACAAAGCAGTTTTCTTTTCGTATCCAAACACACAGCGTCTCCACGACATGGTGACACACTGTAGATGTAAGTAATATCTGGACTTCAATCAAGACGTTATAGGCAGGGCTGGAGCAGCGTTTTCTGTTAGAATAAACCCCTTTGTGGGAGACTACGAGTTTTGTAACTTTGCAGATCTTAAAAACAGATACATTACACACTAAATGAAAAGAAATACATTAAAAAGAATCATATGACCCCTTTAACATCTTTTTCTGGAGTAATTATTTGATCGACTGCCACAGAATATTGTTTTTAGACAAAATTAAATTAAAAATGATACTTTTTTTTTTTTTTCGTCTAAGATGATAACTGAACACCATCCAAAAAATGATATGTACATGATGAGGTCATGTGACAAAAGGCATACTACTATTTAGGGCTTTAAATAGATAACCTTGGGTCACTCTAAACCCTGGGTAAACGGAATCCTGGGTTATCTTGTGTTCCGTTTCATATTGCTCATATTTCACCCAGAGTTAACATTTAATTTTACACTGTACTTTCCTTAAGGCTGCGTTAACGTTCTTATTTGCATATTTGCTGTGTCAGTGTCATTGATTGGACGAAAGCACACAAACTCTTTACATAAAGGCTCTAGAATTGCGCACTCTCATATATTGCATATCAAGTTTTTCCTGAATGGACTTTTCACACTATAAAAGGTAAGAATAACAACTTTACTCCAGTTGATGGGTTTTCAGTCACCATTTGACAGCAGTCACAACATGACTATCCAAAGCATGCAAACACAAAAAATGCGATTTGGTGTCTGTTGCCAAGCATCTAGCGTAACATTCTAACACAGCATTGTTTCACACGGTCCAAGTTTGGTGGAATTAACACAGGAAAAGCAGGGTTTCATAACCCAGGATATAAAAATGGTGCTAACCTCGCTTTTAAATTACAAGTGTAAAACGTTCCTTTACCCAGGGTTAAAAGCAGGGTTCAGAATGACAATAACACAGGGTTAAGCATAGTGAGAAAGCCCCTTTGTCATATTTATCGTTGCGTAACATACTGTTTCACTCAAAAAAACAGTGAATAATCACTGAGAAAGTTATTTTAGGTGTTATTATTTTTTTGAAAAATAATGACTTTCTCAGCACCACTGGCCCACAATGCCTTGCTGCTCTACCTAATCACATGGTTACTTGGCTTCTTGTCACAGGGCTACAGAAATGAAGCCCAGAGAATAATGTCCCTTGTCGATCGTGGAAGCAGGCAGAGACGTGTGTGTGGGCATAAATGTGCTGTCATGATAGGACCTCAGTGTGCGACAGAGAAGCAAATTACTAAACACAAATCAAAATGGGTACAAGCTGGAAACAAATTGATATACAGGGCATGGAGGTTTCAACACAACTGATTTTTTTTTTTTTTTTTCCTGAATCTACTTTATAGGCTTTTTTCCCTTAGAGATTTTCTGTCAATCTCAACGTCCTCCTCATTGAAAAGATCGTGCAGAACTGCAGCGTGCTGTGAGGCTGTGCTTGCTCACCTCTGCCTCCAGAGGGCGCTGTTGCTACGTCACTGTTGCTGGGCAGCCCGGCTCCCAAGCCGTTGTTCAGCATGGGACCAACCACAGGTTTCAGCTGCCAGTTCAGCCCCAACAGATTCATGGCTGAGAGAGAAAGAGAGCAATAGAGAGAGAAACAGAGAAAGAAAGAGTGTAAACAGTGCAGGTAAATGGGAAGAGAAAGGTAGCCAGAAAAAGAAAAGCTTGAGGACTTTGCAAAAGCTACTTTGTACTGCTGCTTCACGAGGAGAGCACAAATGATTCAAAATGAAACAAAATACTAAATCTAAAATGTATAATATTGATCTGTTAAACCTTGTACAGACAGAGAGAGGCCGTAAAATGAAGTGGTTTATTTTTTCCCTGAAAAAAAAAAAAGAAAATAAAAAAGACAGACAGCCCAGTCATTTTTATTGATTGCCTGCCTGATTGATGTTGACTGACTGAAGAGCCATCTGTCGCTCACAGGACACTTGCATTTGATCCCCAGTCTGATATATGTCACAGTGATGTGTGTTTGTATAAAACTAGTCTGGGGCTCTTTCATATATTGGAAAAAATTTGAAAATGTTCTCTGACTATAGCAATAACTCAATATATTCAAACTCCTTTTACACCAAATTTGAAAAGCCATCGTTCACAAAATGTTGCATATGCCCCGCACCTTGCACATTTATTTATTGAATATATTTATATTATAATAATATTAAATAATGACATGCTACTTATAAGAGTGCAATATTACCAGATTACCATGTTCAACAGAACTCTACACATTTTCCCTCAAAATAAGTGCAAAAACGATTCCATTACTTGTGCCATCTGTAAAGCATGTACAGTATATACATTATAAGATAATGCATTATAAGTATTATCAATGATAAGATTGTCATTATAAGTATTTTCAATGCAATATAAGGCATTATAATAAATTATAATACACTTCAAAATCCATTGCATGTTGTTGTAAACGACTGTAATAATTGTCAAGTTATAATGAATTTAATATTTATAAAGAGTATAATGTATAACAGCACAAGATCAACATCTGTCATCTGCTGTACTGAAGTGTTTTTGGTACTAATGAAATGTAGTTTTTAAAGACATAGCCATAAATCGGCATTATAACCATTTATAAATAATTACTATTTATGAAAAATACAATAAAAAATTTGTAGTGTAACATACAGCCATCACAGAAAGTGCCACAAAATGATTTTCTGCTAGCAGATTATAGGAATTGGGTGACAGATCTAACTGGTTCATTAGCAAAATCAATTTAACTGTGTGTGTGTGTGTGTGTGTGAGTGTGAGCGTCTTTTCAGTCATTCAGTCAATGAAGCCCTGAGGAAATGATGTAGACACGCTTCTAAAGACACAGACAGAAAGAGAAGCAGGAGGCGAGACCCACGTCTGTAGGAATTACTCGCACCTCAACAGGTTAAAAAAGTTAACAAATGCGCAGACAGAAAACCAGCAGAATCCTGACAGCATTCAGAGCTTTCATGTCGAGCTGGCATGAATCAGCGACAATCCGAGTGACAGCTGAAAGCAAGCAGATCTCTCTGTCTTTTCTCTTTGTATTGCGGGGCTGTTGTTTCTTTTTCCTGCCTGTGGAGCTTATTTTGGTCTGTTCGCTCCGAGGCCTGCGTGCAGTTTGTCAGATGAATCTTTCCCCGACCCGTGTCCTTTCTAGTTCTGCCAAGAAACTTTTATCACAAGCTGAAGAGAGAGGAGCGCTTAGTCTGCTGAACTCTAGAGGTGCCGCAGGAAACGCGGGAGAGAGGAAGCTCTTTGTAACACGCAATCTCGGGCTGATTGCGGGATCTTATGCTTTATCTCTCGTCCCTGTGAGTCTGCGTCGTCTGTTCTTCACAGTGGCGGTAAAGATGGGCTGAGATTGTGAGTCATCAGAGACAGCAGCCATCACTGCCTCAGTAGTCAGAGTCACAGGAGGAGGTTCATGTGAAGCTGCTGTGTTACTCTCATGTATGACCTCCTTTGTAAATTCCTTTACTGATTCATTCTTTTTACTAACTTGCTAATCCATTGTGCCAATGTGCACACACTATTAGACTATTAGAAGTGGATATGATTTCTCTCTGTCCGTCTGGTGCTGTCGCTGCCTGTGCTGTCTCTCACTTCGTCTGCCTGTCTAACTCTCTCCCCGTCTCACACTTTGTCTGTCTCATTCTCTCTTTGCTTTGCCTTTTTTAGTCTGTCTCACTCTCTACCTCAGTATTTCATCCTCTCTCTTCCTGTCTGACTCGCTCCCTTGTTATCTCAAACTATCTCTCCATGTCTCACTCTCTCCCAGACTATCTCCATCTCTCACCCTCATCCTATCATGGCAAGACTTCACAAAACTCTCTCTCGCTGACTTTCACTCCTTTTCTGTCTCACACTCTTTCTGTCTGTTTCATTGTCTCTGCCTCAATCTTTCTGCCCGTTTCTTTTTCTGTCTTATTTGCACTGCCTTTCAAATTATCTCTCCGTCTCAGTCTCTATCTGTCTGGATAACGTGTTCTCTGCCTGTCTTACTCTCTACCTTGGTATCTCAATTCAATTCAGTTAAATTCAATTTCATCTCTGTCTGTCGGACTCTCAACTCTCAATCTCAGTTTAACTCTCCCTTTCTCACAAACCTGTCTCTACCTGTCTCACTCTCTACTTCACTATAGCGTTGTCAAAAGTACTGACCGCGATACTAAGTCGGTACAGAAATTTTAAAAATGTGAATACATTGACTCTCCGTTCATGATACAAAGAATCTGGAGCGATTCTGATACTTTCTGATGTATCGCGATTCTCTCTCGAATTGACTCTGAGCTTAGTTTTTAACAGCAGATGGCACTACATGCACATTTTTAAAATTTCACTTTTCATTTCTTAGTATCACGGTCGGTACTTTTGAAAACACTACCTCACTATCTCCCTGCCTGTCTAACTCTCTAAACAGGGGTCTGATGACGCACTTGGACCCTCGAGCATAGCCCCTCCCCTAACACCATATAACTGTCGATGACGCACCGAGCGTGGCGTCGCCCTTACAGCGGTTCACTCGCTCAATCTCGAGTGTCATTACAGTTATACAGCCCTTTGCACATTTAGCTAGTAATGCCTTCATCACGCAAATGCATATTACATGCCTGTTATAATATACAATATGCTCGGTCTCCTTATATAAATTTCCTAAAATCATGATATGAAGGTGATTGTTCTACACTGGATAATTTTACAAACTTTCATCAGACAGCTGGTATTCACGGACGGAGTCTTATCCCGGCCTTCATCTCGCGTCACCGTCATTTGTCGACAGTCAGCAGTACGTGCCCACCAATGAGTGTAAGTTGCCGAGTTTGCTTATGTTATAATTAGTAGGTAGTCCACCGTAACTCTACTAAAATTTGCAACCCTCTAAATGGTTCTTTTTATATGCATCAGTATTTGACTCATTAGACTCAAGTCAGTTGAGACGGCAGCTCTCGCGAGTGGGCGTGGTTTCAGCGCAGACAGCGGACACGCCCCCAGCGTTTGAGAGCAGAGAGCGCTGCCTATTTTTTCGAGATTTTGATAACTTATTTCATTTACTTGCAGATTTTTTTAATCATTCAAATTTGGCTGAGTGGTTAATAACAGATTTTTTTTCAGTGTGACAAACTCAGAACACATACTTTAAAATGACTTTACAGGGACTTTAACTATCTCCATCTCTCACATTCATCCTTTCATGGCAAGACTTCACAAAACTCTCAATCTTCCAGTCTCACTCTCTATCTCCATGCATATCTCGCTCTCTAAAGGAAATCACTGGAATCACTGGAATATCTGGTTGCTGCAAATTGCCGTTATTGTAAACATTCTCTCTGCCCGTCTCACTCTCTCTTTGCATCTTGTGGTTTTGATCCAGCAGGTGGAGATTTACAGGTATACCGTCTGTGTACGTTAGTGACTCCACCCCTCTTCTCACATTCCCTCTGCTTGCCTATCACACCTAAATCTCATCCCAGAAAATCAATTTTCTCTTGTCAAATTCCATCTCCCCCTCCGCCTGCGCTCAGACATTGTCCCCCTCTCCTTTTCTCTCTCTATACCGCTCCCTTTCTCTCTTGGTCTCTTTTTCAGTTAAAGGAAAGCGCTGACACTCTAAGTGTGTCTCTGTCAGCTCTTTTATTTGTTTCAGATGGTCTGGAGCAAACAATGAGATAACTTTTCTCTCCTCCTCTCCTTCCAGTCTTCTCCCCATGCCTTTCAATCTACTCCTTCACCTCTACCGTGTCTCCGCTCCATTGATCTTCCTCAACCTCTAGTCCTTCATTATCTTATCATCTCTCTCTCTGTTCTGTTGGTGCATATCGATGGCGACTAAATGCTAATTTTGCAATCTTTTAAATAATTAACAAATGAATCAGTGAACTACAATAACTGAAAGCATCGAGAGACAGGACTCAGACAGATTAACTGCAGCTCAGACACTCTGTATATCTGCAATCCATTCTGTGTGTATGTGCGTGAAGCGTAAGCCTAATGTATTGTAGACCAGTAGGTGGCAATATTGAGTTACATTTTGACTGCATGAAGTGATGGGTTTTTAATACAACAGCGAGGGAATGAGACCAATCTAAGGAGGGTGAGAGGAAAAGAGAACCAAAGCTGATGGCTTGTGCGATAGTCACCGACGTTAAAACGAACGGTTGTTTTAGCGCAGGACGTGATCTCTTTCTGTGCACAACATTAAGCTGTCTGCTGTTTTACGCATGTGTGCAGATCAGGCTATAGATAACAGCTTTTTTCTCAGGCTCCTGATGAATATTCACTGAAGGGCTCAGCTTTGTGAGGAAATGTGTATGATTAAAAATGTATAAATCAATGCATAATATAGATGTGTTGATGTATAATTCACCTGCACAAACGAATGGAAGGTGTCACTTTCTTGAGAATACATTTAAAGTTGATACACTGAATTTTAATCCTATCTCAGATTAACAGGTACTGTAGAGACAATCATAAAGTCATTCATATGTGAAAAAGTGTAAACACTGTGGGAGTATCAACATATTTCACTGTTGTTTGAGCATTACCACCACAGAGCAACAGCTCAGCAAAAGATTAATAGATACTGTAGACAGACGGACGGACGGTTTTTGTGCTGAAATATTCTAAGATTAACTGTTTTGAGTGTGTGTGTATATGTATATGCATGTGTGCTGTCTTGTCTGTACCATAATTATACAGTGGCAGATTTCACAGCTGGAATATTCCAGAATTCAAAATTTGGCCTGACATGCCAACATCCCTGATACAAGGTTACCTTGCACAGAGAGAAAGAAGGGATGGACAGAGCAAGGAAAAATGGCAGAGGTAAAGCATAAGATGTGAGACAGGTCCCTGAAATGGGTTTAAGGTTGTCCTTAAGGTACAGTAACGTGAGAGAGACCTGGAGGAAGCTCTTGGCAGTTTCCTGTCTGTTTATTTGTGTGCATGAGCGGGAGACGCAGAAAAAGGGAAAGAAAGCGGACGTATGTGCATATCGAAGTAGGGCTGGCAGGACGTCCCTCTATGATTCAGCCGCACCTGTCATCACCGATTAGACCTCTGTGACCACACACACACATATGCAGGTGGCAGGTTTCTCTCTGCTAGAACGGATCCATATGCCTGTGTACTATGCTGGTGTTGGCTGAGCTGCTTCTGGCTCGAGTGGAAAGTAAGTCACATGCGAGTGGATGGCCAGGTCCAACCTCACCCCAAGACATGGCTATAAATAACACAATGGACAGCAGACACACACACACAAACACGTATGCACGCACACACACACTCACGCATAAAAATCACGGTGGTCCAAAACAGCTTTTGAGCCATTTTTGCATGAACTACCCTTTTAAGAACAGTTTCCAGACACAATCTGAAACCATTTTTGTGAGAAATCGGTGTTAAATGGAGCTTATGATGGCTGAAAGTATAATAAAATTAGCTAAAACACTGAACATACAAGGAAATCTGTGCAAGTTTCCACCGAGTTCTGAGTCTGTGCGGGCCTGCTAGAAACCAAAATAATTCACACGACCCCACATTTTTCTAAGCACTATTGCTCCCTAAGATGTTAAATATGAAGTGAACATGAGGAAAGAGATGTCCTCATATCTGCTCATCATAAAGAATACATGCGCTTATTTCCCTACAGATGTTATATATGAGGCTGGGCTCTTGCATGAATTTCTCTGTAGGCAAGCAAATACATCTTTCATAAAGAAGAAGCATCTCTGTCTGCATACCTTCTTATGTTTGTCTTTTTTTCCCTTTTACTAGTTCTTTCTTCTCTTTCTAACAGCTTCTAGCATCCACAACTATGAGTTGCATGCAGTTACATTCGTTTATTTACCTTTCATGCCTTGGGTGTCCATGTGCAATTCATCCGCATAGTTCCCCTGACTGGCACTTTCTTGAGAATTCAGAATTATGCGTTTTGTGGAAGCTTCTAGTGTTAAAATTTGTCAGATCAGCAAACAATGAATGTGGGAAAATGCTTCTTGACACACTTAGCAATTCTCGACAGAGAATCTCGCAGTCTCACAAAAACACTCCAGGCATTGTGTGTATCACTGAGCTGAGGGACATACTCTCAGGTCACCTTTCTAACATGCCACAACACGCAGCAGAAACCAGGACATCCTATCCCTCGATCCACACACACCTCTACTCAACATATCACACAATTACACAGCCATAATTAGAGCGCGAAAGAGACCTCATATTACTTAAAAGGTAATTTTCCCTTACCTTATTTTTGCGGTCTCCCTTGGCCTCCATAATAAACGCGTATTAACTGTTCTAATTTACCACTAAATTAACAAGACTGACCTCAATTAGGACACTAATTGTAAGCTGAGACTATCCTGGACGGCATTTGTAATTGGTTTACGAATCCTGCTGTTAAAAAAAGAAAAAGAACAGGAAAAAAAAAACAAAAAAAACTTCTCACCCTTTTCCAACATGTCAACCAAAACAGTGACACATTAGCTTAGCATTCGGATCAAACAGGCTGTTACTGCTATTGCACCTTTAAGAATAAGGAATTATACCTTTAACTCTCTTGTGTTCAGTCATTTTAGACTGAAAAAAAAAAAAAATTTTTTTTTGAAATTTTTAAAATCGCTACTTCAACGTAATGGTACAAAACTCAATGGCTTTTATGCCAGTTGCTATGTGACCACACACACACACACACGCACACACAAAAAAATAGAGAAAGGCTAAATGGATATAAAAATAGTCACACTTGTTTTGTTCATGCCATTGGAAAATAAATGGGGGAAAAAACCCCCCAAAAAAACACTCACACATATGAACCAAGTGTGCTGCACAAGTCCTGAAAAGTGAAGCCAGAACGTTTCGATCGCCTCCAGGTGGCTGGATGCAGTATAGGTCATAAACCTTGCCCTCTCCATGTTATCTAATGGGACGCAAGACAAACTTTTTTTTCAAAGATGGTTTCTGTCATTTTAGGTATTTTTTATCACGCTGATCTGAGTTCAATTGTTCGTTTTTTTTTTAAAACAAGTTTGGTTCTAGTTAGTTATTTGATGCTATAAAAGGGGGGGGGGGGGGGCGACAACATTATTGACAGCTGAGATTGACAGCTTCTCTGAGCAAAGTAGTAGTCACTGAGGAACCAATGGACTTTTGGGAGGAGATTGGAGCATTAACTTTAATTTCTACATTTCCATAACTGTTTATTTCACACCGACATAATGAATTGTTCTGTAGTAAACTGTACTAACCCATTCTGCAGGAGTGAAAAATACGTATAAAAAAAAAGTAATAAAAAATAGAATAAAGTGGGATGGTAAAGACTGTTTGAATAACACCCGGAGCTTCTAACAGCAGCTACAATGACACCATAACTTTACCAATTGGTGATTGGCTCTTTTATTTGGAAGGTGAGACTTATTCCTCCATATATATCTAAAGACTTTGGCGGTAGGCCTAATGTTTTATGGATATTACGAATTCATATTGGTTCATGCCGACTAAATAGAAGGCGAATAGGCATATTCGGACACGGGGCAGATTACATTGAATACGGTTAGGTAAAGGAGTTATGTGACTGGTCACCACTTGATGACTTGATCATTGAGAATCATGAATCTACATAGTAAATCAAATTATTTTACAAGAAAACATTTCAGTGTTTTCCATGAAATGCCCCTTTTAAGCAAAAATAAAAATGAGTGCACTATGATCAATTATCATCAGTTTTTGAAGAAATGTGTTATAAGTAATGCATGTTACATAATCAGATTACTTCAGATCAGATTAACAAGCAAAGTAACATTATTCCAACATATTTTTCAAATAAGTTATGCACATAAATACACAGCAAAGGTTGTTAATTTCTTCAAGTCTCAGTCAGCTGATGGAAAGAAAAAGCTATGCAAATGTAAATTAACATAATTTCCATATTAAGTAAAAAAGTAATGCAATGCAATTTTATAAAGAGTAACATATTACTGATAAACCAGCACTGATACTGCCTGGCCAACTGACATCAGTCATAAATGGACATACCTCAATACATCTTTGTCAGTAATAGTTGGACTACATCAGAAAGCTGTTTAATGTGTGTTTATAGAGGGGGACATGGAATAGGGTAAGGCTACAGGGTAGAACCACAGCAAACGAGAAGCCTCGTCAAAGGGCTTTGAAATGGAACTACAAAGTACCCGGTGATTCCCATAGGCTCTGCATATATATGTATGTGTGTGTGTTTCATTAGAGCCTTGGCCTCTGCCTCTTGGGAGAGGGGCAAGTTCAAATACACAGTTAATGAGTGAAGCAGCCATCAATAGCATCCTAATCCATCAGAGAAGCACTATCCTCACACAAACACACAAATACACACACACTTCCTCCAGGGGCCCAGCCCAACTAAATGATGCAACTGAAAGTTCATTGCCTGCACTCTTAAGGTTGTTCGTCACTCGCCCCCTTTGTTCAGAAAACAAGCATGCATTAAATCTATCATTTGGGCTATATGCACAGTAAAATGCATTGAGTGAAATACTGTTGTGCTCCTCAAACAAATATTGCATTATATTATTATTATTATTTGAAAACTGGAAGGAAAATTTGCCTAATTCTATAAAAAAAAAACGTTCCACATTGTCGTTGTGGCTCTGAGTACCATACAAATAGTAATAAAAACAAACACTAATTTATTTCTTTTGATTTTGGGGTCAAATGTAAACTGGACAATCTGTTTTCATGAGATTCACCCCAGTTCAAAATATACACAGGTATAATATATATATATATATATATATATATATATATATATATATATATATATATATATATATATATTAGTGGTGGGCCGTTATTGGCGTTAACGTGCTGCGTTAACATGAGACTCTTATCGGGCGATAAAAAAATATCGCCATTAATCTATTCTCAAAGTTGGGTTGGGAGCTGGGTCTATACTACGCAAGCTATGATGACTTTCACCTTGATATTTTAGCGTGGATGTATACCTAGCTGAATTGACCCTTCGCAAAGACGCGCCTCTCTTAGTTACTGTTGCTTTGTCCGACAAGCCCTGGTGCTGTCACGCCACATGCAGGGAAATTCACGGCAAAGAGGATACTGACAACACGTCGACAGAGAAAGACAGAGCAGGTTACTTATGATATTAAACAAAGTCCCAGCTTTAAAACTGTGTCGTTTTTTAAGAAATTCAAACATTAAAAAACGTTTTGTGGCTTTTTAATGTGTCGTGACCATGGTCGTGACAGATTGCTGTAATGCCTCAGCTCAAGAGGCTCGTAAACCGATCATCTCTTCCTACGAGTCCATTTATAGCATCAAATAAACATGAATAAACATGAGAATGAATGTTGTTTCAAATGCGGAAAGACGTCAATATACACAGTTTTTCAAGTTTAACTCCACAAAGGTTAATCTTCTAACTCCTGACTGCTTTGTCGGACAAAATGGCGGATTACTTTTAGTCATTATTTGGGTAGCACACATATTCTGAATGTCTTCAAATGAGCCATTTTAATCTAGATTAATATAGATTAATTCCAAGATTACAGTGAGATTAATCAAGATTAAAAAAAATAATCTATGCCCACCACTATATTATATATATATGCTGTCAATCGATTAAAAATTTTAATCTAAATAATTACATACTCTGTGATTAATTAATCTAAATTAATAGCATACATAATTTTTGCTGTGAAAGTATTAAATATTTCAATTCGTCTTCGGTGGTGATAGACATGGTCATCCACACAAACAGTAAAAAGTGCCCTACCCACGTGATTTGCAAGCCTGATACTGACAATAAAGTACCCGTCACTCTCACTGTAATTCTTTCTTGCCCTCTTTGCAAAAAAAAAAAAAAGTAGTGATTTTATAGCTTTGTAAGAGAAGATGATTTTTTGCTAAACCTGAAAAGTATTAAAAATTAGCATTTAGAAGTTATATTAACTAATAATATAATTTTCTACCATATACAAATTGAATGCACCTAGCTAACAACAACTTGCTTTGTTCTGGTTTCACCTCACTCCAGTCTAGGCTAACTGATTTTATAGGTAGGCCTAATTTACTACACATTGTCATTTAAATAACCTGAAAATATTGTGGATTATTAAGGCTAATTTTACTAACCACTCTTGCTAAATGGGGTAAGTACACTTATGTTCTCATTTCAGAGTTGTTCGAGTAAATGATTCATTGTAGACAGATGTGGACAGATCCATAGACATCATAAGTTGTTGTCATGATTCATTCAAATGAATCTGTTCAAATGAGTCATTAGGTCGCGAATTGGACATTAGCGGACGTTGACGCGTTGCGTGCGAATCGCGACTGTTATTAGGATATCGCAAAATATTTGTCAACACAGAAAACACTTCACCACTGGATAGGATTTTCTTTTTTGTTTACTGAAAGTGTGGTTTATGTCAGCTGTATGTGCAGGGCGCCTGTCAGAGAAGATGAGGTGACGTTTTTTGAGCACTATTCATATATATAAACTTCTCACCCTTTTCCTACATCTCATCCAAAACAGTAACACATTAGCTTAGCATTCTCTGTGACACTTACAATTAAAGAATAAAACTATTGCTACTAGTTTTGCTATTGTACCTTTAAGAATGGTGCTATGTCAATATACATAGTCATATGCTAATGAAGCTAGTCAAATGAGTTAGATACCAACACTCTCATAGAGAGTAAATAATAAAGAGTATATATATATATATATATATATATATATATATATATATATATATATATATATATATATATATATATATATATATATATATATATATACACACACACACATCTGATAAAGAGTTTTTCTGCCCAGAGCTCAAAACAGTGCAGGAATGGGACGAGGAATGGCTGGTGCTCTGCAAACCTGCTTATCAAGACACAAAGAGAGGAGCTTGTGGTATGCAGTTTTTGTATGCAGTCTGTGTATGTGTGTGTTGTGCCTAGAGGCTCATCCATTCACATTAGCGACAGGAAATGAGAGGCAGCTGAAATCACGAGCTAGATCAATGGCACACAGAGATAGACACACTCACCCTATCTCTCTGTCTTCATTATGGCCGTCTCTCCTTCTGGTGTCATTATGAGACATTCTGACGTATTTCAGGTCTGTCTCCAGCACTCATGGGTCCAACGCTCTCGCACGTCCCAGGTGAGATCATATCAGCACTTTTTCTTGAAGTATTTTCATACTGTTTATATTTTATTTCCTACTTTTTCAAATCCCCCTTTCATTCCTTTGAGATCAGCAAATCCTTGATGTCTGTGATTGAGATTGTTTATTTGTATGCTAGTACTGCATCATTGTCTTTGCAGCTATGAAATAGTCAGCTTTGTTTTCTGTACGCATGCATGTCTGCCTCTTTCTTTCCAGTTTAAAGTGGCACACGTCCATCCTCACATCCAGCTCAAAGACTCACCACATGTGGCATCATTGATTACAGATATCAGCGAATGCAACCGCTTCAAATCTCACAGGTGATCATAAACAGTTTGTGAGCTGAAATCAATCTAATACCTTCAAGAGCCTCTTTCATTGCGGGTCGTCAAGGGTCATCGCTGACGACTGTACGGTTTGTCTTTTTAGTGACGGCCCTTGATGTGCTGGAAGTCACCAATCAGTCAATGATAGAGGTAACAAACTGAAAGTTTTACTTCAGAGAAAGCCCTCTGTTAGACAGGGCCAGACATGAAAAGAGGGGTGGTCCAGTTGCAGATGGACAGTATGGGTCAGCCAGAGCAGCGGTGGATGTCTGCTGACCGACCAGAGACCGCTGCAAACATTAGCACTGGAGCGGGAGTTCGTGTGCATGCGATCGGCTGACCACCGTGCCAGAAATGAAACACATCAATCAAAACCGACAAGGACGAAGATGAACAGAGGAGAAGATAGGAGTTGAAAGCCGTCCTTCACATGCACTCTCTCCTCTTTAGAGAGATCTTGCGCTCTAATGTGTGCCAGCTTCAGCGCTCTCCCCTCCCGCCCGGCCGTACTGAAGTGAACTTGTGTCCCTTTGCCCTTGGTGTGACTTCTCTTGACCTAAAACAGTCTGTTGAGAGTCACCAGATTCCAGACTACATTTCCTGCTGCTCCCGAACCAGGAATACACCATACACGCCATATGCTTCCCGTTCCCTATGTACCATATGTTGGTGCAGTGTCAAAGTCCAGATTCCTCTTTCGCTCACTGTCTCTACGTCCCTCATGACTGCCGTGATATGACATGCCGAGGTCACCTCGGAGCCACAATGACAATGTGGAATAAAGCTGCTCGTCTAACACGCTGTTGCTCAAGCACACACACATATAACTAAACAGCAGCTCTCTTCATCTTGTTTGCAACTTTGGACATCATTTACTCACCCTCATGTCATTCCAAACCTGTATGACCTTCTTTCCTCGCCATCATCATAAAAGTGCTCCATATGTACAATATGTGTATGTGCATGAATAGTGACTTTCCTCATGCAAAGCTGTCACTGTTCAAAAGTTAGGGGACAGTTAGTGTTTACTGTACTTCTGAGCATAAGAGACTTCTTTCAAAACATTAAAAAAAAATCTTACTGACTCCAACCTTTTGAATGGTAGGGATATACGTTTATGAAAGCTTTACGATGCTTTCACATCTTTTTTTGAAGCTTGAATCATTGACACTGAATGAAAAAGAGCAACCAGCACAGCATTTAAAATGTCTCCATTTGTGATCTATGAAGAAAAGTTGTTACACCCCTATCATTTATGTTCTTCAAACTTGTGCAACTTTTTCTACATGTATTCATCCCGAACCGTCACGGTTCTGTACATATAGTCAGACAATGAATACAGTCAGTCACAGGCGATCCACACTCCAATCCAGAAGGGGGTGCATGGGGTAATGCAACACTGTTTGCTAACCGAATGAATAAATGAATGAGGTATTTATATTTTAAAAAGAGCAGAAGAAGAAGAGACAATCTATGCACCAACCCAAAACAAGAATGGCGACTCACCATTGGGAAGTTCAGATGGCACGCGAGAGCTTACTGTATATGCTGCGTTTTGAATAATTTTTGTGATGCGCTTCACTAACTTCACAGAAATGAAACCAGGACAGAGGAAAGCAGCATCCTGTTTGTTTTCTTTATTTTAAAACACAATGTGTTTTTATTATTGTGAGTGGATACAACTAAAAATACTTTACAGTTTCAAATGATGTCCTACTCTTCTGTATGACCATAAATGTATTTTAAGTAGTTTCCGCTGTTATAATGAGACAAAATCATTTGGCATTGTGCCGATTTGTGTCATGGAAGCCTCACTACTATAGTCCAGTGATGAAATATGCGTGTTCTGGAAATGGGAAGCCTCAGGTGGCACTTTACTTGCTGTCTCCTCGTGGAAAGGTGAAGTATGCTCTTTTTCGCTTTCTCCCTCATTTTTCTGTGATTTCTTGAAAAAACGTAATCCTGAACTTTGTGCATCCGCCATTGTCACCGCACATTAAAGAACTCTCTCACGCAAATTTTTTTTTTTCATTATTCGATTTATTTTGTACTTTTATAGTACAAGAAATGCTTTTCAGTTTTGTAGCTGATTGTGACCAAATACCTTTTGTTTTTATCATCCCTACAAAAAAAGACCTATGCAAGAGTGAATTCTGTTTACTGCATAGTGCTTAACACACTAAAGGAGGCTGTACTG
This sequence comes from Chanodichthys erythropterus, assembly GCF_024489055.1. NCBI lineage: Eukaryota > Metazoa > Chordata > Actinopteri > Cypriniformes > Xenocyprididae > Chanodichthys > Chanodichthys erythropterus. The sequence continues at coordinate 7,331,018 of NC_090221.1, read as the reverse complement.
TACCATCTACCTCAGGGGGGACTGAATTACGATAGGTAGAACAAACTTTAATTTGCACTACTGTCTGTTCAAAATTAATGAAAAGAAACATAGCATTGGGGATTTGTTGTTTTTTTCCTGTTGTACTGAACTTGCATCGAACCGTGACCCCAAAACCAAGGTACGTACTGAACCATGACTTCTGTCTGTTACACCCCTAGTAAATGATGACAGAATTTTTGAGTGAACTATCCCTTTAAAAAAGTGATTGTATTTACTTAATGTCCGTGATGTTCTTGTGCATTATCCACAAGTTTACATTACTCATGAAACAATTTTTTTTTTTCAATAAAAATGTAATAAGTTTGCCTTTGAAATTACTTTTCTGCTGATAAAACAAACAAAACAAAACAAAACAAAAAAACTTGTGGGTTGTGGTAAACAATATGAACAATAATATAACATATAAAATTAATAAAACAATAATATAATAGCTAAACAATCACAATCCAATAAAACATCCTGACAGATACAACAAAGTCCCCTACGCTACATCAGGAAGCATGAAGTTAAAACTGTCTTAGGAATTCAATGTCTTTTGGGTGGAAGTGCGGTGATGTTTATGGATTCTGCCTGACTCCACAGACTGCCCCAACACTGCGGCATGCGGTTAGAGTAAGCGGCTCTGATTACTCAATAGCGCTTCAGACAGCGGTGCGTTATGGATGGAGGTGCACACATCGGCTGGCGTGAAGGTCAACGGCCCAGAGTGGCGATGAGCATTTGAGTCATTGGTGGGCAATGAAGGGAAGTGATGATGCTGCTAAAAATACAGAGAGAAGGGGGTGCAGAGAGAGAGAGAGCAAATTTGTCTTCTGTCTACTTCCATGACACTCACCACACGGCCTGTCTCCACTGATGTATGAGCTGCCTCTGTATCCCCACAACACAGAGGTGACACAGAACTCACGCGCACCCCACACTATCTCCATACCCACGCACAACTTTCCCAGCTCAAGGACACTGATGCGCTCGGAAAATGCACGGTGATCTAGCAGCATGCAGCTCTCTGCATGCTATTTTTCAAAAGCGGACATGTTACTAGAGCAATATAATCTAATCTGTGGGTTCTGGAACTAACTAACTAACTAAATACAAGTAATAATACTTTGTAATAAATAATTTTGTAATACATTTTGCAATAAATAAATTTGTAATTTTAATAATTTAATAAATTATTATTAGTTTAATTTTATATTAATAGTTAAAAAAAATGCATGATAATGCAATCAAAAATATTAATAAATACTAATGTGTTATAATACTAATAATACAAATAATAATGTTTTGTAAAACAATTTTGTACTTTTTATAAACAAACAATATTTTATTTTATTTTATTTTATTTTATTTTATTTTATTTTATTTTATTTTATTTTATTTTATTCATGTGCTAACCTTAAACATTATCCCAACCTGGTTGATAAAAATCTAAGCCCTATGCTTGAACAAAACAATTTTGCACTTTTTATAAACAAACAATATTTTTTATTTTATTTTATTTTATTTTATTTTATTTTATTTTATTTTATTCATGTGCTAACCTTAAACATTGTCCCAACCTGGCTGATAAAAATCTAAGCCCTATGCTTGACCCTCACTCTAAAATCTGATCGTTAATAAGTTCCAGAACCAACAAGGATTTGATTAAAGAAAACTTATCAGCAAGTATGCATAACTTGCCGTCTACGGCGTGTATTTACTGTATATACTGTAGCTCTTTCAGCTGTGTCAGTGTGCCATATAAGTGAGTCGTTGTCTTCCTGTTGCTCGTCTGATGTTATGTTTTTCCTCACCGGGCTCTGAGCCATCCAGACTGCAGCCTGTGGAATCAGCATGTAGCCTGATGGAGTCTAAACCTTGTTATCTCTGTTACACATTCCATCTGCCCCTGTCCGCTCTCCCTCTATCTCCCTCTTCCTCTCTTTGATCACTCTGGGCCAATGAATCAAGCAGTCTTTAGCGCAGACGAGACCGCGAGGGAGCTGCTGAGCGTTTGTCTTCTCCACAACATATGATGACAGACCTGTTTCTCTTTTGCATCAGGACCGCTCACCTGTATCCTAGCAACCCCATCCCTGCTGTAGCAGCCTCACAACACAGGGGCGAGAGTGATGTCATGAATGCATGGAACGAGTCTCTTCTCTATCTTGTTTTGACACTTCTCTTCTCATCCTGTGTCTCATCTCTATTTCTCATTTTGTCTTCTCACTTCAATGCTTCTCTTCTCATTTTGTGTTAATTTGTGTAATTTATTTTCTTTCTCTCAATGTTTTTCTCATTTCACCTCATGTCTGTTTCTTCTGTCTCATCTTGATGCTTCTCGTTTGCTCCTGTTTGTCTCATTCCTTTTCTCATTTTGTTCCATCCCTATTTAATCTCTTTTTGGTCTCAATACTTCTTTTCTTTTCTTTTCTTTTCTTTTCTTTTCTTTTCTTTTCTTTTCTTTTCTTTTCTTTTCTTTTCTTTTCTTTTTTCACCTTGATGTTTTCACCCATTTGGCCTCATATTGTGTTATTTTGTACAATGTCTTTTCCTGGTCATGTCTATTCTCATCTCGCCAGATCTACTCTCTTTTTCCATTCTCATCCTTTTTTTTTTTTTTTTTTAAATCTCATCTAGGGTTGCCAAAATTACTGACTTCAGTGCCAAGTTGGTATTGAAATTGTAAAAATGTGATGATATCAGCATTTCTTAACATAACGTGAACACCTCTGATTGGACATTGTGTTCACATGCTCAACAGATGTCTGTGATTGGCTACAGTGATCAACACATCAAAAAACATGTTGTCAATAGACATATTTGACCCTCTTCGTTGAGTGCTTATACAGATACACACAGGAGCATTTGGAAGCAAGCGTCTATCAACGGATCCCCACATGGGAGCGTAAGAAAGCTGGCATCTATCAGCAGATCCGCTCATAGACGCCTGCTTTCAAATGCTCCCATGTGTATCTGTGTAAGCGCTCGGTGAAGAGTGTCAAAGATATCTATTTACAACATGTTTTTGAAGCGTTGATCATTATAGTCAATCACAGACATATCTGTTAAGCATGTGAACACAATGGCCAATCAGAGGTGTTTAGGAATCTGCTCAACAGCACTCAAAATCTTAGGGGGAAATGATGGTATTGTCAAAAATTTATACATTTCAATACCGACTTGGTACCGAAGAACCGGTACTTTTGATAACCTCATCTCTCGTCTCATCTTAAAGTTTCCCTTCTTGTTTGTGTTATAGTCAGTCTTGTCTCATCTTGTCTGTTCTTGTCTCATCTCTTCTCAATGCTCTCTTCTCTTGTCTTGATTTGATACTTTTCTTCTTCATATTTTGTCTAATTTCAATCCATCTTATTTTGTCTCAACACTTCTCTTAACATTTTATCTCATTTCTCATCTTGAAGACACTACTCTTTGTGTCTCCTCCTCTCTTCTCATCATTTCTCCTCTCTTTTCCTCTCCTCATAGAGAACTGCTCTGCACACCTGTGTGTGTTTGTGTGTGTGTGCATGTGTGAATGTAAGCCATGGGGAGCTGAAATGTGTTAGTACAAGCATCTGTGAGCTCTCCTCTCCTGGTGCTGAATTTGGGCTTTCAGGGGCTATGGTGCCGTTATGGGACAGTTATCCATCCCCAAAGAGAAAGCAGCAAAAAGGAGTCTTTCAGGCCTCCAGTAAAAGATGCGGAAATAAAAATAACTTGTTCTTTCTCTCCCCTGCGCGCTCCTTCCATTCCCAGGGAGATTGGGCAGCTCTCGGCGGACTAGCAGCCACGTCTGTGTTGGGGAAAATGCTGCAGTGGCACATTTATCTGTTTGTGGGGATGTGCTAATATACAAACACACACAAATGTGAAGATGTCCATAAACACACTGTCAGAGAGCTTAACAGGGCCAGTTTCTGGCAGTTAAGACCTTCATCCAATGAATGCTGCTGAGAGTGCAGATAGAATTACCTTCAGTAAAGTAAATACACATTTATTGAATGAAGCCTCTCACTGAAATGAATCCCGTTCAGACCAAAATAAAAGTATGATCTCTGATTTCAAACAATATACAGCCGTTATATGAGTCAAGTCTATTTAATAAGTGTTTGGACACTACTATTGTACTGTTTTACTGTATTTTTGATCAAATAAATGCAGCATTGGTGAGTATAAGACACTACTTCTTTAAAAAAAAAAAAAAAAAAAAATTCTGACACTACTAAAACTTTTAAACGACACTTTCAAATATTACTTCAATGCCCAAACACTTTTTGAGGCCTCTATACTGAAGCATCCTTTTCCTGACTTCAATAACTGGAAATCTATGAAGTTTTATCTGGAGCGGGATAATCGAGCCGAGTTTCAGACAGCACAAAAGACCGTAGAGTACTGAAGGACATGGGAAAGGCAGACGGGTAGTTGAATACACGTACAGCGACGCAGGCAGGAAGAACAAGGGCGTTTGTGCTGACTCCTGCACTTGCTGACTGCCCCATCTGTTGAGCGGGGTCTCCAGAGAGAAGAGGGGCAGCGCGGGTCCGTGTGACACATCTGCCCCTTGCTTGGGGCTTTTAAATAGAGACACAGAGGGGACTGAGGCATCCTGCCAGAGCAAAACTCCCCAGCCCAGGTGTGCTTCTAATAGAGGCCACTGAAAGCCAACCTCTTCCTCTGTGTCCGCTTTTGTCTGTCTATGTGGCTTTGTATCTCTATCCTTGTATCACTTTCTCTCTGATGCTCATTGAGAGTGTACCTTTTCTCATTTTCTCTTGCGTTCTCATGCTGTTCACACCCTCAGTATTAAAGCCATCCAGTGTGAAGAGCGAGGACTCATTTCTGCTCTCCACTGGGGGTCCTTACGATGCTCTGTGAGGTGGGGGGGGGAGGCCATTGCTTCTCCATTACCCAATAACTGACGTTCACATACACTCAACAAAAGATGAAACCAGAGAGGCCTTATTGAAAATATTAACACCCTCAAGCATGTCCTTCACAAGCACAGTGCGGGGTTAAAGACTCATGGCAATGCTTTGCATTTAAAGTGTCCTCCACAATAAGAAGCTGACTTTGTCTTTAGGTTGACATGGATATTCATGGAGTAAACGAGTACATTGTAAATATTTCACAAGTATATGTAGTTTACATAACTAGTAAGCCAAATAATAAAACAACGCAAAATAAATCTGCCTATAAGATTTCACCACAAGCATGGGACTAGATTTGTCCAAAAACACAGATTTGTTGATTAAATCGTTTGAACTGATATAAAGCAGCAATATTCTGCACCAATCAACTGTCTTTTACACTTTGCAATGTAATCAAAACTGAGATGTCTGCTGTACCATAGGAGAAAACAAAGATATAGTGGTAAAACAGGTATTTATGCCTCCAAGTCAAGTAAAAATTTCTGCAAGTAAATATTCTATTTGGCCGCAAAACTATATGTGTACTGTCACTAACGTCATTTAATGCAACATTTTTATTGCAAGAGAGAAATGCACTATAATTTAGACTAAAATATGCATTTTTATCCATCATAAATTGACCCAAAAAATTATTTTTTAAGTGTAATTGTACCATTTTTGCCACAGTGTAGAGAATACATAAAATATTTTATGTTTATTTTTTTTTTAATTTTATTTTAATGAATTAGCCAGTAAAAAAAAAAAAAAAAAAAAAAAAGACTTGTCGGTAAATTACCTCAGAGGTAAAATATGGTAGCTATCTAATCAGCATAGTTAATATAGGGACAGTTTCTAAAAAAGTGCATTAATACCACATAAGCATGAGTAATTTACAGTATTAAGAGTAAAAAAAAAAAAAAAAATTAGATCCAAATAGTGACATGTGATCGATTTAGTTCAAAAACTCACTCTCTTAAAGTTGGCAACCCTGATAAACAGCCTTTTCAAAAGGACATCTAATCTTGTGTCATTTAATCTTGTTTCCACCAATGAATAAAAATTAAATCTCTTGTAATTGCCCATTTATTTCTGGTGGTAACTATATTATTTCAAAATTGTGACTTTATTCTCTATTTATCTCACACTTGCTACTTTATATCTCATAGCAAAACTTTGCATTCCAAATGCATTTTTTTATTTACATGCATTTCTGTATTCTGAAAAAATCTTCAGTGCATGTGCAGTGCCCCAGTCACTGCATTCAGAACTGGAGAAAGCTAAAATGTCACCAGAGCTACCATGAGTATAACTGTCATTTTTGCCTTGATGACATACCTAAAAGGACTGCCCCTTTCAATCTGATCAAAATTTCACTGGGATTGAGCTGAGGAGCTGATTGAGCTGAGGTTCATTTGGATTTTCTGAGGTGTTTAGATGAAGGCTTTTAAATCTGAATCGAGCCATCAATTCGATTACAAATAGACTATTTGGGTGCATGTAAACATAGCTAGTGTGACTCTGTGTCTTGCTTTTAATTTGATTTATCTCCACAATTACTTTTTTTATTTTTTTCACTCTGTGGCAAAAATGGTTTCTGAGTCCTTCTAAGATATACACTGGATAAAGCCAGCTGGGCAGGTTAGATGCATAAAGCACAAGGAAAAACGTTGCTTTTAATAATTCAGATCTTAACAATGTAACTGGTGAGTTCTAGTCACAGATCACCCGCTATGAGTTAGGTAACATTTCTCCATTTCTCCTCAGGCACATTCAATAATGAGCAGCATCTGGATAAAATATGCACACACACACACAATCTAATGATGAATAGCCTACTTAATCTCTATGTGGAATTAAACGATCTTCTTATTGCTATTGCCGAATAACTGTTTGTACAGATATAAGTGTTCATTATAATGCCTATATGAGTCTCTCAAATGATTTTTACAAGTGATTATGCAATAGTATCCTGCGTTACAGTGTCTGCTGTGAAATGGCACGTCACAGTCAATAAAAAACATTGAAAAGCTACAGCCAAAAAAGAGAGAACGAGATGTTTTACCGATGAAGTAGGACAGCAGAATGGCCAGCAGGGCGGCAGCAGCGATCGCGGACAGGGCGGCACATTTCCAGCTGCAGTACTTGGATGGTTTCTTCAGCTTGAAGGCGCTTCTGGAGAAGGTGTTTCTGGGTAGGAGCCGCGGTGGGGGCGAATATACTGTGCCAGAGGTCAAAGGGTAACCCGGTGATGAGCTGCTAAAGAGAGGCGTGGTCCCTGAAGAGGTCTTAAACAGGAAATGCCTGCAGAAAAGAGAAAGATAAATAGCGCTTTTAGTATTTCAAGCACACATGGAAGGTCACATCCATCCCTGGTATCAGACCTCCTCAGCGGCAGCCTCCATTTCATTCTAAGCTTTAAGGTATATGTGTGTGTGTGTGTGTGTGTGTTGAGTTGACCGCTGAGTGTCGCAGGTGATTGCTGGAGGTGAAGGACAGTGTATGCAGCGCCTCAGTGTGGAGCAGTGGACATATGGCACACGAACACACGGCACCGCAGGCCTGTCCCGGCCCACCGAGGGACACTTACACAACAAAGTCACTCAATAATTCAAGAGCCTCCATTTCTTTCAGGTACAACAAAAACATACTGTACAGAGACACGATTCACTGAGATCGTACGCAGCGGCTCGGTTCTCTGGTGCAGGGTTATTTCTGTCGAGCTGATGAAAAGAGAAATATAGACAGGAGGATATTGCTGTGTACTTCACAGAGAGATTAATCATTACAGCATCATAAACGGACTCTTGGCGCAGACAAACAGGACGTGATTTGTTAATATCCAGCCTCGGCACCGAGACTACAGAGAGACAGAACGTATGCACTGATAATCAGCGTTAAGCTAAAATGTGGTTCATAAACCACAAAGTCATGTAACAACAGCCTGGCAGGATTCCACAGAATGCTTTTCATTACGGTTTGCAATTTGAAAGATCTAACAAATGCATCACAAATCACTTTTACCCTTGACTAGCTTTAAAAGTGTACTTTCTGTGAACAGAATTGAAACAGAATTGTTTCCAAAACATTCCTGCTCCACCTGCCTCCCATTGGTTGGACTAACAGCTAATTCTCCCCTAAAAGCTGACACAAATATTTTTTTGGTGCTTTTACATATCCATTTTACAAGAATATATAGAGTGATACGTGATCAATAAATGCTTATACGTTTTGGAAAATATTTGGCTACAGTCAATTTTATTATACTAGTGGTAAAAAAGAAGTTTTTCTTAGTCTATAAAACATAAAATGTAAATAAAGTGTGTACACTGTTCTTTAAATGAAAGCATACAGTGACCACAGGCTCAAGCTCAAAAAGTCAGAAATCATCTTAAAAAAGTGACTTGTCCACTATATTACAAGTCTACTGAAGCCATACAATAGCTCTGTGTGGGGAGAAAAGAAAAAAAAAATACTGAAAAAAAGAAATTACGTCACCCGGAAAGTACGGTCAGAACGGTCTCTCTAGTGTCACACTGGTGTTCTTCCAGTCTCCCTTCAGTGCTTCTCTCATTAGCGGTGATACGTACTAACATAGCCTTAATGCTACAATAGATTATTGATGAAACTTGTACAATTTAGCATTGTACTTAAATAATTTAGCAGTTAATTACTGCTCTGAGCCCCATGCTGGTGTTTCCTGCCCTACAAATGAGGACTTTTGTCTCACACAAAGCCTGGTTGTGCCAGCAGCACGGATGCAGTTTTAAAAGAGATGTAGCATAAAATGGATTAGCTGCAGCCGCGTTGCCATTATGATTAGCGTGGGGTCATGGAGATTGTCGTGTTTTACCAGGTCCCGTTCTCAATTAAGAGCGAATCGAGAGGCTGAGATCTTTAGAGTGGTCAGGTGTCAGCCTAAAAGGTTTGTCTTTGGACCAGCCCCCACACACTACCCCACAGGCACATCCGTCCTTCATACCTCTAACCTACGAGGGTAACGGCCACAGGCTGCTCACTCCTGTGATCTTTAATAGCCTCTTTCCACAAGATGCCTTCCAATATCTCTGGACACGTTCCAGCGGTGGATTCCATTTCCAGAGCTGATTTTTGTTCCGTCGTGCTCCAGCCCTTCCATTACCCCCATCTCTTATCGGCCTATCCCCATACATCCCTCTATCATCCCACACTCACCCATGAATGGACAGACTGAGCCCCCATGGTATCAGGCCTGATGGAGCTACTGGAGTCAGCGGCTAACTAACCCATCACCAAGGGATTTTTAAGCTTTAACCTACAGTGCACCTACGTCTGCTCTATATCTGCTCACAAGAGAAAATGAGCAGATACTACTAAACTGTCAGTTTTGCAATCGGTATTAAACATTTTAGATTTTGAATTACTAAAAATTCAAATTCAACAGTTTGATAAACAAGAAGTTAATATTGACTTCTTTCTGTTTAAACTTACATTTTAGACACAATATGTCCAGTTTGTGGAGTAAAACAAAGAGATAAAACGGACAGTATTGTGTCTAAAATGTAAGTTCTAAATAAAGGAATGGTAAGAGTAGTATGCTAGCATGATATGTCCATTTCATTAAGTCCCTTGTTTTGTTCCTGAATTAATCAGCATTATAAAAAATTTGGTTGAATGTATAATACAATAACTTAATAACAGTCACTTTTTTACTAATGAACAAATCAGTGTTTTTGAATAAATTATTCTCATGAAGAAGGTCACTTGTTTCATTACTGAAAGAGTCAGTGTTTTGATTGTGTAACCTCTCCTGTTAGTATCTTTAACAAGGAGGCCAAAAACCACAGTCTCTAGCGTCGGTTGTTAGAGCACCTCTTGAGTTCAGGAGTGAGGTTTACACACACAGCTCTCACTAGCCTACGTCTGTTACACCTAAACCTCACTCCCATCCGGGTCACGGCACCGACGTAACCCCTCCTGTTCGAACTGCCCGCTCTAAGCGAGACTGGAACTCGGGTCCATCTGCATGAGAGTCAGGTGCTCTAACAAGGAGGATAAAGACCAAGGGGGATAAAGACCAAGGATGCGTCAGTCGCTAGAGCGCTTCTTGAGTTCAGGAGAGTGAGGTAACACACACAGCTCTTACTAGCCTACGTCTGTTACAATTGCATAAATGATTCAACGACTCCACTCATAAAGACAGTCACTTGTCAACTGGTGCAACAATGAAAAAGTCCCATCACTATTGCACAGACTTAAAAATCTGTCTGAAATGCACAAACACAGAAACAATGGAGTAAAACACTGAAAAGTCCCAGACTAGTGCTTGTAGACTGTATATCTGCACTCACAGTGAGGATACCCTTTTAGTTCTCACAATTAATTAGTCCAAAGTTACTGTAGTATCTTATGTTTGTTTCCTTAAAAACAAACAAACAATAATAATAATAATAAAACCTTTCCAAGTCATGACACCATACCCAACAAATTTGTATTCACTCAATCCTATAGGGAAAATAAACCTCAGAAGAAATACAAAAGCAAGAGATAGAGGTCTGTCCTTCACACAAGCCTCTAAGGGAGAGACGGAGAGAGTGAGAGCAGGTTGATAAACGTAATGAATGGTAATAAATGATAATAATGCAGCCGTATAATGAATATAGGCCACATGGAGGATTCCACACGGTGGCTTTACATAACAAAGCTGTTTTTCTCCAGCTGAGGGTGACATCTACACTGCCTTAGGCATCACTGACTCACACACATGCATGCATAACACATATACACAGAAGTGCACAAACACATGCAGAACTTAAGTGGGCATGAACTGGGAGGCTCAGTCAACTGTGGAAAAAAAGAGGAATTTCGCATTTCTTCGAATTTGCACCAGCTCTCTGTAACGTTTTTTCCGCCCTTCTCGCTTCTCCAATTGATGGTGTGAATGCCACAGGTGGCACCTCCACCTCCATGCCTTTATTTGAACCTGCGTCGTCTCCCTTCCGTTCTTCCTGTCAGGTGTGACCGTGCACAAACTGTAAAGGGAAGCTAGCAGGTTACAGGTAGGCAGTAATCAGGCCCGCAATGAGCAGCAGAGTGACAAGAAGTCAGCAGAAGTGCACGTCTAAAAATATAGCTCCGCTTCCTGGGGCCCGCCTCCGTGTCGTTCCTCCGCCATCTGAAGTTGGGCGACTCACAAGGTCAAGTCAGTCACTTAAATGCCAAATCATTTTTACCCACGCAGAAGGTTGCAGCCACTAATTTGCCAGCTGACAGGGGTGACGGAGGGAAATTAATTAAGGTCATTTTGGAGGCGCGTGCGCTCAAGTTGAAGTGTAACTCATAGCTATTGGCTGAATCTCTATTGAAAGCTCATTTCATCTCGGGACAGTGAGGGGAAGCTGAATGCGGATGGAGTGGCTTAATTGCGGAATGAAATTAAAATGCTTGATTTACACGGTGTGCTTAATTGACAGTGATTTATGTCGAGCATTGTTTGGGAGGGAAGCTGGGGGAAGAGTTGAAGCTGAGATGATGGGAAACGTGTGAGAGAGAGAGAGAGAGAGAGAGAGAGAGAGAGAGAGAGAGATGAGGCCAGACCAGGGGGTGGACAGAAAATAAAGAGAGGCCAGATTGAGCCCAAAAAAGGAGTGCTGACAGGGTGAGGTCGTGCAGAGGACAGTCTGGAGACAATGGCAGTTTTGCACTTTTCAAAGTCCACAGGGACTGAGAAACCAGGGACATAATCATCTGAGGGAGGAACATGACTTATTTACAGGGAGACAGGAAGTGAGAGGAGAAGAGAAAGACAGAGAACAACAAGAGAAGGAAAGAAGCCAGATGAAGAGACGGACTGAGACAACAGGGAATGAAATTGAGAAGAGATTAATGAGAAGAGGAGGTGAGATGACAAGAGGAGCAGAGCTGAACTTAGGCAATGTGAAACAAGAATAAATGGGGAAAGGGGAAAGGATACTGATGATGAGATGACAAAAGAGGACACAAAATAAAGAAAGGGGAAGAGATGACAACATTGGAGATAGGATTAGAAAAAAGAAAGACAAGCAGACAAGATGAGGAGAAAAGAGAGAAGAGGAGTCAAAATGAGACAAGGAGACCTGATTATGGAGATGAAATGAAGACAAGAGAGGAGTAATGATGAGAAGAGGTGGTGAGATAAGAGGAGAAGAGCTAAGAGGAGAGGGGCTAAGGCTAGCAAAGATAAGACTAGAGAAGAGGAGATAAAATGAAAGTAAGGAGAGGAGCCAAGAAGAGAAGAACCAAAGAAAGGAGAGGAGATGAGATAAAGACATAGGAGATAGGACAAGAGAAGAGGAAATGGACCAAAAGAACTAAAGGAGAACAGATGAGGAGACAATAGGAGATATAAATGAGTCCAGATGAAAAGAGGAGAAGAGCTGAGGTAAAACGAGGAGAAATGAGACGAGAAAAAATTAAGAGATGACACCGATGATGAAATGAGGAGACGAGACAAAAAGACATGAACCGATAAAAAAGACAAGATGAGATGAGGAGATGGGAGAAAGGACAAAAAAAGAGGATAAAACCGAGGAACAAAAAAAAGATAAGATGAGGCGAGAAAAACAGGAGAGGAAAACAGATGTGGTGAGACAAGGAGACCTGATGAGAGATGAGATGAGATGAGATGAGGAGAGATAGGCAGAGGAAAGAAAAGAAGATAAAATGAGACAAGATAAGATGAGATGACGACCGACCAACAGACTTGATGAGATGGAACAAGGTCAGACAAACAAGACAACATGATAAAAGATGAAGCAAAATGAAGAAAAGGAAAAAAGAAGAGAAGAGAAGAGAAGAGAAGAGAAGAGAAGAGAAGAGAAGAGAAGAGAAGAGAAGAGAAGAGTAGAGGTCAAAAGGAGACAAAGAAAGGAGATAAGCTGAGTTTTTTTCTGCAAGTTCTCTGCAGGCACTGATGAAGTCATTGTTGAGGTCGTGGTGTGTGTTGTGTGCACGAGGTGATTAATGACCATGTGTCATTCAGACAGGTGTGTGTTCTCTCTCTTGCTCTCTCTATGTGTGTGTGTCATTTAGCCCTGTTAAATATGCATTGCTGAAAATGGCCCCTGCCACTCATTAATTTTGACGGCCCCAGAAGATCCCTCATCACCAAACATGTAGTTAGTGTCAAACACCAGTGTTTATTTATTCATTTTTAACTTTCCATTTCCAGATCTATCCCTTATTTAACTGTCTGATCTCAAACTCGCTGCCCACACACCTCTGATTGACACCCTCATTATATACATCACTTCTCCACTTTAAATAACCAACATCAGCACCTATCAAGACATGTAAGTGACCAGCCACGAAATACCTCTCTGTGCATGCTGTAATAGGAGTAAAATAGTTTTTTAACTGCTTTTTTTTTTTTTTTCTCGGAACACCCACATACCAAACCACCCAGCAAGTGAACAGACATACAGTTCACGAAGACAAGTTTCTCCCTGACCTGAACTTCACTTAGTTCAGCTGTTTTTAAACTTTGCTCCTCTCACCATTCTCCTCTTCACCTGTAATCCAACTATGGGTGATGGGTACTCTAAACACCAAAACAAAGGTCTCCAAAAACTTTTCTAATTATCTTTGCTGGGATTGCTGTGCCATATCCAGAATTTGATCTGCGTGCGGCACGAGCAGAGTGAGGGCCCATAAATCTTCAGCGAGCTGCGGGCACCTGTATTCTGATTGGCTCCCGTTAGGATAACAAATTGGCCTCGGAGCGCAGCTGAGAATTTAAATCTGCCCCACACAGATACCTTGGCAACCACTGATGAAGTCTGAGAGAGAAAGAGGGGGGTGGAAGAATAGAAGGAAAGAAAGAAAAGAGGCAGAGAGAAGCAGAGTTTTGAATTGTTCACTTCTCAGCCTGAGCTCAGGAATTCAAACAATTTTCTTTTAGGACAATTTTCCTGCTTTTATTCTCCCTTAAAAGCTGCATTTATGACCTAAAATTGTGCAACAATTCTCCTTCCCTCTTTTTCTGAAAAAAGAAAAAAAAAAGAAAAAAAAAAAGTAAATGATGCACTACATTTGCATGAAGGAAATAGCAGTACTTGCCATAAAATGTGCAATTAAGACCACTCACGATTTAGTATGCGAATAATACCATGGCATCATTAAGGTGCGGTCACATTTATCGCTGTTCAGTGAATTTTTACAGACAAAATCCAGTGATTTCAATAGCATTCCAAGTTATAGAGAATTCTGTGCGATGGGAAAATAAAATTTAAACAATTACGACAAATTGTGAGCACAGCTTTACAGTTGGTGAGATTTGGATCTGAATCCTGCATCCCGTGTACTCTGCCATCTATTGTATGAATTTTATGGGAATAGTAGTGTCTCAAATGGAAGACTTCATGTGTTTTTACTACACTGTATTTATTTTTTATTTGCAATTTTACAAATATTTTACAGTTTTACAGAAGAAAATAGCTTTTTAAATGCACCTTATGTGTTGCTACTAGCTTTAGGAAATTTAGCTACTCCCCTTAGCAGTCAAAAGTATGTGAAATAGGACACATTTTAAGTCAAAGTGGGATTTTCATATTAAATATTGAATAAACTTCCCGAAAATCTAATAAAGCTAGAGACCACAATGTCTTAACCTGGTACCCTTACAGCATCACACCTGGTATAAATGTGAAATGATCTGAAATACAACAAAAGTATGAATGTCTTAAGCGGTTTGTGCTGAAAAGCGTGAGGGAATAAAAAGCATGAGGGGGACTGCAAGTGCTATAATTAAACATTCACAACAATCCTCTTCTGAGGTCAAAAATTACATTGCCCACAACTAATGGAGGTGAAATGATGCAGAATGGATAGTACAGCATCAAATGTAGAAATAACCGCAAAGACATCTGGTTCAAAGAGTTCATGGACCTGTGAATGTGTGCACAGCGTATCACACAACTCAAATTGAATCTCTGATATCTGCACAAACAGACAAATCAAATTCTCTCATGGCTCACGGACCCAAGCTGCACTTTAAGAAGTTGACACAGGACCCCGCTACAAACACACTCGAAAACAAACACCAGCCAGGCCGAAACGACAGCACACACCTCCATAACATCCCCTAGGCTGTGCATGTGAAAGCGCTCCTCATCTTTGGCTCAATTGCGATAGTTCGACCTGCACGGGAATCTAATTTGAGTGTGCACGAGTCTGTATGGAAGGAGAAGAGAGCAGCTTGTGCGTTCTGAGATGAGAGTAAAATAGAAGCAGGCATCAGCTGGTGAAGAGGCTTCACTCTATGATTGGAAATAAGCCTTCACAGGACCGGGCCATCTTCAGTCATTTATGCTGCCGAAAACCGATTCCACCCTCCTTCTTGTTTTCCGATCTCTCCCTCAGCCGAAGCAATCTCTCGGATCCTCCCCCTTTCCCCCCAGCTTGTCTCTCTCCCTTCCTCTACCTGTCTGACAACTGCATATTTTGGCAATCAATCTTCCGGTACTGGCAGCTGTGCAGGCACCTCTCAGAGAAAGGGTTGGTTTTCTACTTTAGCAGGAAAGGTCTGACCTATAAAATAACATCATTTACATAGAGAACACACACAGAGCTGTGTGTTCCTCTCTAAATGGCTCAAGGTGTTCATCTGTAGGGGGAATATTCAGGGTAATCAATCTAAACCCCTTTAAAAGTCATCCACAAACAGAAACAAGCATGACCTCCAATTTCAAGAAGAAAGAAAAAAATCTTTGCTTTTAAACTCACTCTTTCTGAGTCACTAGACCATCAGGATGGTCACACAGAGAGACTCAAGTGTCTCATCTTCATTAGCATCAAGTCATAAACTGATGTGAGAGATTAATGTTGTTTATTGGTAGAAATGTATAGGTGTCTTACGTTGCATGTTACAAGTACTTTTTCAGTAAATCTCATCATAGTCTTATTAGTTATGAGCAGTGGAGTTGTTAGGTGGGGTGGGCTTTTGGAGGTAATGTAGTGAAAACGTTTTGCCACATATAATCTTAAAGGGTTAGTTCACCCTCATGTCGTTCCAAACCCATAAGACCTTCGTTCATCTTTGGAACACAAATTAAGATATTTGTGATGAAATCCAAGAGGTATTTTTATCCTCAATAGAAATGACCACATTCAAGGGCCAGAAAAGTAGCAAAAATATTGTTAAAATAGTAAAACGTGACTACAGTGGTTCGAACTTAATGTTATGAAGCAACGAGAATACTTTTTGTTCGCAAAAACAAATCAAAACAAAAAATAATGACTTTATTCAACAAATTCGTCTCTCCTCTGTCATTCTCCTTTGCTATTTTCATTGCAGCTCTTCCAGGTTCTACGTCAGAACGCCGACGCAGTATTGGCTGATGCCTGTTCACGTGGGCAGCATCATGCATACATGTGAAGATGATGCAGGAGCTGGCCAATACTGAGCCAGCATACAGGGTAGAGAAGAAATTGTTGAATAAAGTCGTTATTTTTGTTTTGTTTTTGTGCACAAAAATGATTCTCATCACTTCATAACATTAAGGTTGAACCACTGTAGTCATGTTGACTATTTTAACAATGTCTTTAGTACCTTTCTATGGGGAATAAAAAAAAATCTAAAATAATCAAAATTGATCTTTAATCAAAAATATCTTAATGTGTGTTCCGCAGATGAACAAAGGTCTTACGGGTGTGGAACGACATGACGGTGAGTAATTAATTACAGAAATTTCAATTTTGGGTGAACTAACCCTTTAAATTTCTTTCTTTCTTTTTTTTTTTTACTTGTATAAAATTCAATAAATTAAATTAAATAAATAAATAAATAAAAAATATTATAAATTCTAAAGTTATAGTTCAACACTGGCAGCTTTTAAAACAACCACACATATTGTCTACACTTATTTAAATGAAAATGCCCTTTAAATAATCAATTTGGAAAATGTTAGAGCCAACCAAAACTAAAACTTTATTTATTTTCTTCTGGATGGGGAGATGATGCCCACCCACCTATAGCCACACCATTGTGAAGAAAAAGAGACATAAAAAAGGACAATAAAGTGGAGAAAAAAAGAGTGACAAGTAAACGGAGAGAAAAAATGTACTGAAGGGAAAATGAACCATTCATTCTGGGAACTCATGTCATTCCCAGCTCTGAACTGACCGTACATTGCATTGTGCACCACACAGTGAAAAAAGGAAGTAACTAAAATAATGCAGACCAAAAGAGACGACCTGAAATTCTCAGGAGCATGGCATTACAGGAGACTGCTGTTGCATCACAAGGCTGGAGATTTTCCTCCAAACTTTCTCTCTTTGGTTTATAAAACTGCAGAGGTGGATTTAGTCAGTGTTTTTCTCCTGTAGAGGGGGAGGAAGGCAGTGTGTGAAAATGCTCTTTCTGTTACTGTTGATACAGAAATAAAAATAGGCCTATTAACTTTGGTGTGTCGGCTTAGTGCTGTGTGACCCAGAGGCGAGGGGAGATGAGCCTCTGCAGACACAAACTCTCCAAGCCTCCATCTCAGCGCACTGATGAACTGAGAGTCTATCTGTCCATGTGGCATTCTGTGCTATTTGACACATCTCTGATCTATTCGGCTACTTTATGTGCTGGATCCCATGTTAAAGGTGCTCTAAGTGATGTCACGCGTTTTTAGGCCAAAACATTTTTTGTCACATACAGCAAACATCTCCTCACTATCCTCTAGCTGCCTGTCCCCTGAACACACTGTCTCTGAAAAAAACAAAAAACACGGTCTCTGTAGTCGCCACAAGCTTCGAAAACGCAAAATAAAAACAAACTGGTGCAGCCTGGACCACGAATCATAATAAACATGCTCCAGCCAATAACCGACAAGAATGATTTTAAATGTGCATTCATGACTGTTTCAGGAAGCACGGAGGGGAGGAGGAGGAGGAGGAGGAGGAGGAGGGAGGGTCTAGCTAGCCTCTGTTTTGTTTGACAACACTTCGAACGTCAACAGGAAGTTACTCCACCCAGGATCACTTAGAGCACCTTTAAACACAATATGACAGCTATTTTTATTTATTTATCAGTTTTTTTTTGCATATTTGATTTTATTTCAAATTACCTTTTATATTCCTAAAGGGGTCATTATTTTCAACCTGAAGTCAACTTATATTAATAGTCAAGGTTTCTTGCACCAACAACATCTTAATTTGGTTTATTTTATTTATTTATTTTTTTTCCTCCCCACCAATCATTTACCCTGACAGTTGTTTGGAGAAACCAAGCAACTGGAAAGTCATTTTAATGAAAGTTAGCAATTTAGGGGCAAAACTGAACTGGAGACCATCAGATATAAAACTGCTGACTGAATGGGGCATCAGAATAGGTTGTTTGCAATCATGTGGTTCTGGTGACACGCAAAATACTGGTGGAGGGCAAGCTGTGAAAATTAGAATGGAAGAGATGGAGAAAAGTCCTTTCTGTGCTGGTTTAGAAAGGTATAAACAGAAAATCACAACATATGTTGGACGTGATCTTTATGTTATAAAGCAACTTTTCCACTGAATTGAAAGACTTTCCTGCCATCGAGGAGGTAGATATAGAGAATGTGAAGCTGCCGTCACGCCGCGTTCAGTTCTAGTCTGGGTTTGTTTATATTGCGCTGCCTTTCTGCTAGGGAAGTTATAGGGCAGTATTTTGATTTTCTGTCACGATTGTGAAAAATGTCGCCATTGTAGGTCATGCTGAATCAAGAATCGCAACAGGAGCTCACATCATCGTTCAGGGGAAAACTGGATGGTGTAATACAATTGCTGCCTTTTATACATGTAAAAACACAGTAAGGGAAGCAGGTTGAGGAGGTGACGGGAAGACGCCGAATCAAATCTAATAATGCCACTGATTTAACCCACTGCATATCACCCAATAAAATAATCACATATAGCTGAGTGTTTTTCAAAGTGTTGTCTTTGTTGTTGAATCGACTTCTGTCAACTTGTTAAACATTTATTTATTTGGACATTTTCTACCATATGATGGCTGAAGCAGCAGCGCGTGACACTCTCATGGTAACCAGATCAACATTGTGAACAGAATACTACAAAACTGAAGTGAAAACACCAAATTATCATTCAGTGCGATAAAATAGCTTCTCTTCCCTGCAAACGATACCATGAAGAATGTGGATATTTAACCAAGTCAAAAAGGTAAGCAGGTATCCATATTCATTTCAGTATCAGCAGATGCAAAATGCTAGTAAAGGTGACAATTTTTAAAGGTAAAAAATTAAATAAGTTATAAAAAAAGGTATAAGTTATATAAACAATATGAACACTTTCTGGGTTCTCGATTTTATCGATTTGAGCAACCATAAACGACGCAAAACATACAAATTTTGATTTTTGATAGGATTCCTATATAGAAAAATCACTCCCTGTCATTTGCAAACAACCTATTAAACAGGCTTTTGCAACTTTATCTACTGTACTACAAAATTAAATTGAGTTTTATGCAGTATTATTTTACAGAACTGGAATAGGGATAAGTAAAATAATAATAATAATAATAATAATAATAAAAATCTTTGAGGACAAAATACAAACATGACACTAATATAATTTGTAAACTCAAAATTGAACGACTTTAATAGTAATATATGGATGCAAATTTTGATATTTAATGTCTATTCTAGGAATATTGTGACATTAAACAATGTTACATTTTGCCTTTTGAGTTTATTCTCAAGACAAAATACCTTTAAACTTGGAAAAACTTAAAAATAGTTTTTAATTTTTTTATTTCAATTAAATATAATAATAAAAAATAAGTGTGTAAGTATATTAAAAATGTTATTATATTTTTTTCGGGCTCTAATCATATTCCATAGTATTTTAAAGGGACAGTTCACCCAAAAATTAAAATTCTGCCATTATTTTAACATTTAGATCATGTCACTCTAATGTCAATATGCTGTTATTTATCGTTTCATTTTTTTTTTTTTTCAGCAAAACAAAAGATCCAAGAACATGGAACAACATGAAGGTGGGTAAATAATGATAGCATTTTGGGTTGAACTGTTTCTTTAACACATACATAACATTTAACATTGAAATAAACAGGCACTTGCATGATTCCACTGAGAAAGCCCACAAACCCGCCTGTTGCCCAGGAATAGTGTGTGTGTGTGTGTGTGATGCTGGGCAATGCCAGCACGGATCCTGGGTGGTCTTCTGGTGCTCCAATCTGTACTCGTGAGTTCTCTCACAACACTTCAAAGCCTCCGCAAATGCAATGAGTAATGCAGTTAATAAATGTGAATATATTGGAAATGAGTTTGTGAATTACACGTGTGTGTGTGTGACAGGTGGCCCATCTGCATTGACAGAACCCCAATTAAAATGCTGCAGTGAGAGGGGCGGGGCCTGCTAGCAGGGAACGGGGAGAGGGGCCAGAGTTTGGGCTGGCTTCCTGGCTTGGTGAGGTTTGGATTGGTGTGGAGAGTGTGGTTCTATCTCAGCAGATGGCAGGCTTAGTGCTGCTGGGTAGTCCTGATGGCTTCAGTACAGGAGCCCATTCTAACACACCTGAGCATCCACAATTCAATGGCGAACGTCGGCCCTTCATTTTAGGATCGGTTCATAATTTTGAGTGCAAATGAGGAAGGATTGTGTGACAATTATCCAGTGCCAGTTAGCTGTCTAAATATTACCCAAGCATAAAGCCAATAGATATTACACACATTGGCAACTTCCAGTGATTTATGACGACAGCGCAGAGAACCGAAGGACAGAATGCAATGTTGGAACCCACTGGAGTTTCCCGACAGGAGTACTTTAAGAAATATCATAATTTGTCACCTGTCAGGGTTAGTGCTTCTTAACACAGCAGAGGTTTAAATTGAAACAACAGGCTTTACGGAGCAATGCTATGGACAGATTAATTTACATTAATTTATGTTTCCATTTATAGTAATTTATAAAATATATTTCATATTTGAATAAAATATGTGATTCATATATACGCACTAAAGGAGATAAAAAGATACAATAAAATATAGTATATATAGGGGATAATCAATGGCTAGCTGTGCATTAAACAAGTTTAAACTGTCACTGATGTTTGAAGAACTAAATTTGAATGGAAGAGTTAAAATGAAAGTTATTTTTGTCAGCTACGACTGTTTAGATCTAGCATTCTGTCTGCTTTAAATAAGACAGATAATGTAGAGCAGTAAGGCTACATTTATTTTTTTGAATTATAACATTTATTTGAATTAATTAATCTTTGGAGAGAGACAGAGAGATAGAGAGAGACATGTGATTGTGAACTACCTGAGTCTGTGCAGCGCTCTCTACTAGCAATGAAGCTGTGAGTTTAATTACTTCAAAAAGAGCAATGTTACCACCTTCTTGCCGAGTAACATAATGTAGCAATTAAAAGTAGCAAAGCTAATTTATTAATAAAAGTCGTGGGGGCAGCGTTGACAAGTTTCTGTGCTCCTGAATGTTTCTGTGTTTCTGTATATATTAAATGTAGGGTAGGCAATTTGTTTTATTAACACTTTTTGTTATACTAGTTGAAACTCTCTTCACATCCTGATAGCAATCAATAATAGAAGTGGTCTAAATATTTAATGTACATATATCTTCTGTGGAGGTCTCAGAACCAAAAAAATTATTTCCTACCTGCCTGTCAACATATGTATTTCCTCACATCCGCGCACCCTGCTCGTGCAGACATCTCACGTCATCAGCGCTTTCTGTAAGGCTATCCAGAGTTGTAGACAGACAGTCACCTAGCGCCGCAAACAAACAGCAGCCGCATTTTACCGCAGTTCCTTCTGAACCAAAACAACAGGTTTATGCTGTGTTTACGCCGTGTCATAGCCGTGATTACAAGTCTGCAACCTGTGACATTCATGGAGCTGTTCATGTCCTCAGACCGCAGATTTATGTGTTTAACATAAATGCGTTGTCAATGTTGAAATTAATCTGCAACAGTCAGGTGGTACAAGTAAGAGTTCTGTCATGACAACTCTCGGAGTGTTTGCATGGTAATGGATATGACAATGTAGATATATTTGGTCTTGGCGGAACAGATCTGCTACGCTGCTGCTGCTTTATTGCTGCTGCTGCTGTAGAGCAAGTACGGGACATGCTACTGCCAATACATGACACGCTGCTGTGAGCAAGTAAGACATGCTGCTGCTGTACAATATAGCATACATGAATAACCGTAGCAGATCTATACAGGTGGAGCTGGGGAAGGTGGAGGGTTTCTGAAGCACGCTGCGCTGCTAAGCAATGCCAACTCATGTATTTAAAGATTAAGCACGCAAGCTCATTGGCTACTAATACAGCAGAAAGCAATCATCTGTGACCTATAGATAATGATGCGATAATTAGCAGGTTGTGTTAAAGGACCTATTAACCTGCCCATTAGAGTTTCATGCCAGAACTTTGTACTTCTGTAAGGTGTTTACATTCATTATTATTGTAATGTTATGTGTTAATTTAACAGTGTCTCTCTTCTCATGACACTTTGCAGTCTATGCTGTGTGTGTTGTGTTTTGAAGGAGGCGTGGCTTTGGAGACACTCTAAAGGGAGGGTGGGATTTTATGCTTTCAAAGCAAGCTTGCTATTGCTAGCCTCTCTGAAATTGCCTACCCTAACTGGAAATATATAAATAATGAAATAAATTAAGAGATGTAGCATTCATTAAAATTCAGTGAAATGTGAAAACTAATTAAATATGAAACAGACTGTATTTATTTCATAAACCAACATGAAACATGACGTGAAATAAAGTATATGAGCATAAACTATATGAATTAAAGAGGCTCATTTACAGACATCTTAACATTCTAAAAAAATATATATATATAAATAATGTCGATAAATATATGTTATGAGCAACTAAAAAAAATAACACTCGATTTGCTGCACTGAAATTACATTCTAGTGCAGTGGTTCCACGTTCCTGGAGGCCACTGCACATTTTACATTGTTTCCTTTGTCTGACACACCCATTTCAGGTCTTTGAGTCTCTACCCTTGAGATGATGATCTGAATCAGGTGTCTTTGATTAAGGAAATATGCAAAATGTCCAACAAGGTGGTTGAGAGCCACTGTTCTGTTCTGTTCTAGTGCATTCCCTTTGCTGTTCATGTAGACCCAAGGCTTATATATATATAAGCTTAAATTTTAATGGCATTTCTATTAACAAATTTCTAAATAAAGACGTATTTGCATTTTATAATAAGTTTAATGTTTAATGAACGCTATTATAAAGTGTTATGGAGAATATTTGCATTTTAATACTGGGAGTCTCTATTTTGTCTGAGGGTCTGGCTTGGGGGTCTTTGGATCTGTAAAGATTGAAAAACCCTGACGTAGACCACAGGAAATGTCTGCTGGGTAAATTTTGATGAGGAAGGTGCTGGTGGGCGTGTCCACATAATCACCAGCATAAAGAAACCAATCAAACACAGCTGACAATTAACAGTGAAGGTCATGTTGTCAATGTATGTGTGCGTAACAGACCTTGAACTGTTACTGAACAAAACCTTGCCACTCTCCAATGCTGTACACAATGGCCCCAGCAGTCCCAGAGCATTCATGTCTGGATGGCCCATGCTGACATACAGGACAGCCTATCAGCTCTGCTTTAATTACAGCCAGTCAGGAACCTGCACTTCCAACAGGCCTGAGACCTGTCCTGGTGAATTAAACATGCAGCCCAGCCTCATGAATAGTGCATGCAGGTATGCTGCCTCTCTGATCTGGGAACAGAGGAGGTGACCCTCTGCCCAGCAGGAGAAACATACAGAAAAAGAAAAGAAAGAGAGAGAGTGAGAGTGTGTGCGTGTGAGAGAGAGAGAAAGCTGAGCCATAGGGGTGAGCGAGTGTGTACGCATGAGAGACAGAGCATTTGTATTTGAAGGAACTATGAATGCTAATACTCTAAAAGCTGTGCATGCATAATACAGTGTGTGTGTGTGTGTGGGGGGGCTGTATGTTTGTTTGAAAACTTACTGAGCATGAAAGTCACATAATAATAATAATAATAATAATACAATGTAAGCACAGAAATGAAGAGAAAATAGTTTAAAAAAGAATAGATTTAATACGCACTACTAAGTTCAAGTTTTGTGAAAAAATTAACCATTTCCATTCAGCAAAGACAGATTAAATTGGTTTGTATTCAGGATTCAGGCCTACAATATAATGACATGCCGATTTATTGTTACTATATATAGTATATAAGAATATAGTATAATAAGTACATAAATTGAGAACTAGGCATTGTTTTCAAATCAGTTTCTTTATTTGAAAACTAATAAAATTGTAACCTATTTATTTCTGTAATTTTAGAATATTACAGAATTAACTGCAGAATAGGTAAAAACAAATATATATTTTAAAATGACTAGCCTGTCAAAATACCTAAAATTGCTTCCACCCAACTAATAACACTCCAAGAATTTTAATAAAAAACACTACTTTGGATCGAGACAGGATTTCTGTCACATCGCACTCAATAATCTTGCTCCCTGGGGGGCAGAAAGAGATTGTTTTGTCAGAATTAGGATATAACCTGCTATTTAAATGCTCTTTACTGCAAGAAATGTCTCCAACAGCAGCATTTTTTTACTGTGTGACAGTCAAGTTTCCTGAATGCAAAACTGTCATTTATTTCCATTTATACAACAGTTAGATCTGGTTCTCCAAACTGACTGGAAACTGCATTTTAACAGTGCTGATATAATACAATTATTAAAAAAAAAAAGAGTTTCAAATACTTAAATTGTGTCTAAAATGTAAGTTAACCGTTGTTCATTTCTTGTTTATACAGATTTGTTGTGTGCAAAAAGTGGCCACTGACCTGGTCTCCAATGGGACATTGCTGTTGAGCACCCAGCTGTCCTGCAGCTGCACTGACTCGGGCGTGGTGGGCCCGTCGCCCGGGGCAGGCGGAGGGGCGTGTATGGGGTTGCGTCGGCCACTCAGCGTGTTGCGGTTGAGGGAGTTGGCAGAGGATTGGTGGTGTGACAGCGTCTGGTGGTTGTGCGGTGGAGGGATGGGCGGCCGCAGGGTGGACTGGCTGTGATGGTTTGGAGCTCCTGGGGAGAAAATGATTGAAAAACCCTTTTATCAGGCTGTCAATCAATTATCAATTGGCATTGTCAAAAACTGTGTTAAGCGATGCAGGAAATGCAAACGGAATAACAGCACTGTGAGGGTGGAGTGCAATCAGAATAAACATCAAATCAGGGACGAAAGGACGCTCTTGGTGATGACAGCCTGCCAAAGCTGTTTGTGTTGTTATTCTTTCTTTCTGAATTCACATGCAGACGTTCCGTGGCGGCAGGAAGCCCCTAAAACACTCAACCACCCAGCTTGTTAAGACGCTTGTCAGACAGGAAACTCCTGTCTTCTCTTTTTAAGCTGCGCCAGCGTTGCTGGATGCTGCGTTTTCGTACCTCATGAAGCAGCATTAATTGACATTGTTTGGCTCAGTGTAATCCTTAATGCAGCCTGAATTCGGAGCATCAATCTGCAGGAAGCACCGGCTCTGTTTGAATCTTTTACCGTGAAACACTTTGTACGTGGACACGGCTGTGGTGCGGAGGCTATTCACTTCAGGGCCGCTTTGTAAGAGGTAACCTGTGGTGCTTGGGAAACATCTAGCATGTAATTTTAAAACAAAAAGAAAACAAATCTCTCTATCATGTTACATGTATAACTCTTGTCTATCAGAGGAAAACCGAAAGAGAGAGCGGGGAGGAGGAGGCCAGACAAGAAGCATCAAACACGCTCCTAATAATGTTTTCCTGTGAAACACGGAGTAATGCAATAAAGATGAACCTCCAATCTAAGTTCTCTTCCCACCAGCACCCAAACCCATTTCCATTTTCTCAGGTTGCCCATCTTATGCTTGTTGATCCATGACAGTTGCCTGAAAGCGAGCTCCATGGCCTGATCCCCTGTCTGTGGCTGTCAGGAGTCTGATCAGTGTGAGCAGATGGGCTAAAAGAATACATGAATCAGACCTATGAAGAGTCCACATGGTTACTAAAGGTGCTGTGGCTGGTACTGGATTGCTAATACCATGGTATATTAATATGGAAATCAAAGTATCATGGTACTTTCCATGTATACCATAGTACTCCTAAAGAATTGTCAATAATAAAAAAAAAAAAAAAAAAAAGGTAACCCCCCCCTTTTTTTTTTTTTAAAGTGCCATTTTGCAAATGGTTAATAGCTAGCTTTAAAAAAATAAATAAATTAAAAATACATTAAAATATAAAAATAAAACATTTAACAATAAATAATTTCCCAGGCCCTGGGTTTAATTATGAACAAAATAATTAATAAATATAATTGCTCAGTCTCAAATCTAAATAGACTGCCCCTTTAGCTATGCAATGAGATTAATTTCTTATTTTTTAGCTATGCAATGAGATTAATTTCTTATTTTGTACACAGAAAAGAGATTTGTAGCAAGCTTCTATTCATCAATGATGCAGCCAAAGACTTTTGTGTTTTCTGTCTGCTTGACCCCCGTTTAAATCTGCAACAGTAAAAAGCCTCTCGCGCTCTCTCTTCTCTTATCCTCTTCTTCTCTTTTTAAATACAGGAACGTGCATGTGCCAAGGACTATGAGAGAAGGATGTGTATGTGTGGGGGATTATATTCATGAACAAAGTGTATTGACAAACAGAACGTCCAGAGTTTGTTCTTAGAATCTAAATCCAACCAAAGGAGAACAGATAAAGTAAGTGTGTGTTTGAATGTGTGTGTGTGTGTGTGTGTGTGTAGACTGGATCAGTGCTGGCCTGGCCATGTAATCTGCTGTTTTTCGCTGTATTACAATGGCAACAGTGCTGGATCAAACATGGAATAAGCTAAAGCCAGTCCCGAGTGCTGGGAATTGGGAGTAATCCTGGCGCTGAGGCACAGTGGGGTGGGTGATGGGGTCTTACCCCCTGTCTAAAGATCATGCAGGACTGATCTGAGCTCAGTGGCCTTGTGGCTCTATCGGGGGGTGACACGCTCTGATGACCCGAACTCAGATCTGTGATCAGTGAGTGCTGAAATACACTGAAATATGAAATGTCTCAAAAGATGATGAAAATACAGATGTCTCTCTCTCTCTCTCTTTTTTTTGGTCCATACAATGAATGTCAAAGAGCCCTGTTGTTTTGAACCCTGATGACTAACTGTATGGGCAAAAAAACAGTTGAAACATTCCTTAAAATATCTTGATTAACTGAAATAATTAGTATTTGTCATGGTCACCAACTGGAGTGCCCTTGATAGCCACCAGAGGGCACTCCACGTCAGACTATTGTCATTCCCTCACAAACTACATTTCCCATAATTCTCTGAGTGGACTCATCAGCATCATTGCATTCAGCTGTTTCTCATTAGCCAGTTTAGCTCACTTTATATAAGCCTGGTTCACTCTGTCATTCTTTGCGAAGTCTTGTATGTGTCTGCACTGCATTTTTGTGTGCTCCTTTTTTTCATTTTCTTTGGTTTTTGACCCTGTTTGCCTGTCTCCAGGATTTTCCTTGTTTGCCTGTTTTCCTGTGCTGTGTTATTGTTTTTTGGGACTGTTTTCCCTGTGCTTATGACCCATTGCTTTTTCTTTTGGATTATGTTCTTTGGATTACCCTCAAAAAACGACCGGATTTGGGTCCTCAACCTTCGAGTCCCTGAGCATTTAATGACAGTATTTATTAACTAACTAACTAAAATAAATAAGGTTTGCATTCATGCATTAAAGTATTCTGAAAATTTCAATGCAGTGTACATGATTTTGAAATTATAAATATTAGAACTGATTAAATTTATAATTTTTTTTTTTTTTTTTGATTAAGGGGGCGACACAACTTACTCACTAACACATCTTACCCCACTATCCCCTACATTCTGTTTATTCCTTGTTCTGCAGAATATAACTATAAAAGTGATTCTGCAGTGCTAAGGTGAAGTAAAGTTTAGCCCCTGTCTCTCATTAGCTCTATACAGTGAGCTGGAAATAGGCCTGGACATTGTTAACTTCTGTTTAAGTATGCGTTTGTTTGTAACACTATGTATGGCTGTCTGAGGCCACAAGATGAATGCCTCTTCTTCTCTAGAGGCATGATCCCTGTGGCTGTAGTAAAAGTCCTCGTCAGCATGCTGCTATAACAGTGAATGTGGGAGAAGTGGCCTGATTTTGGGACCAGGTGCAGGGTGAGGGAGGGCAGTGTACAGATGTTCAATGTGGAGGGAGGAGGGTGACCCCTTAACCTAAGAGAGACATTTAGCATCTGCCAATACAAACTCAAACACTCTCCTGAGGATGCGTACACACACCCACGGTCACACATACACTCACTCATAAATATGCATGCATAAAAACATAAGCAAAGGACAGCAAAATAATTAACTAAAAATGTCTCAAAATACTCAAAATAGACTACCATTCAAAAGTTTGGGGTTGTATTATATATATATATATATATATATATATATATATATATATATATATATATATATATATATATATATGTGTGTGTGTGTGTATATACACAGAAATATGTTAAAATGCCCGGCTTGGTGATTATTCACTTAAACAATGTTGGATATATATTAAGTGAACATAAACAGTTGGGAAATAAGTCGCATGTGTAACAGTATATTGAATTTGTGCATTCAGTCTTAACGTGACAGCAGCCTAACATTCCTGCTGCCGTCTGTGTCAATGTTAACCAAACAAGACAGAGAAAATCATTCATTGATTTTTTAGTAGATTTAGTAGGATTAATCTGTTTTTAATTTGTTTTACATTGAATTACTTTCTGTTAATAAAGACTGTTCTTTTTAATTATTATTATTTGTTTCACAGGAAAGCTATATTTGCCAGTCTGTAATGGTTGCTAATCACCTTTAATATAGAGAATGGATTGTTGCATGTTGCACATGTTGCTTGCCAATAAATAAAGAGTTGTCAATTTATGATACATGCTCATCTCTTAATTTATTTTACTTAAAATACATTGTTTTTAAAAATAATATTATTTATAGTGATCGTATCGGCCAATAGAGCTTCCAGTGATCGGTAATCGGCCCAAAAAATCTTGATCAGAGCACCCTTACGCTACGTCTACACTAATCCGGATATATTTGAAAACAGAGTTTTCGTCTAAAAACGCTCTGCGTCCACACTATCATTTTCAAACGTTTTTCAAAAGTTGCTCATCCACACTGAAACGTATGAAAACGCTTACATCCCCCTACTGCGCATGAGTAAAGCTTCGACCTGCGTCATTCCCGCTAGGCGTTTATTTACTTTCCGGCTCTTTGAAACTTTGAGGCAATGTCGAGGAAAGGCAGTTTTTTAAATGGACCGACAGTGTGGTGGAGTTGTTGCTGCGAGTAACACAGGAGTATAAAGTGGCCAAAGCAAGCGAGAATGTAGACTGGGAGACGTGTCTTGGCTGAATTGGTCATATGACTGCATCACATGACTAAAAATGCCTCATCGTATTCAAAAGCCTCCGTTTTCACAGTTCACACTACGACGCAAAGACAGAAAAATATACGTTTTTTAAACAAAAACGTATTAGTGTGGACATGGCCTTAATTTTAAATTAATTTAATGCATCCTTGCTGAATTTAAGTATTAATTTACATAAAACTTACTGACACCACATTTTGAATGGTAGTGTACACAACAGAGCTTTTCTTTATCTTATCCAGCATCTCTAAAGAGAATTAAAGTGAATGTTGTCACAAGTAATATAATTATACTCACTCTAGGCTACGTTCACACTGCAGGCTGAAACGACCCAATTCCGATTTTTTTGCCCCTATGCGACCTGTATCTGATCTTTTCATGACAGTCTGAACGACACAGATCCCATCTTTTCAAATGTGACCCAGGCCACTTGGGTATGTGGTCCTGAATCCGATACGTATCCGATCTTTTGAAATGCGACCTCCGTCTGAACGGCCAGACCACATGTATCCGACCCGTACGTCATTGATACGCTACAAATGTCATAATTGTGCGTTGAAGTAGGCGGGAACGAGAAGATAAACAACAACCATGGCGGACGATGCTGCTGAGACCAGTCAATGGAAGGGAAGCGAGGTCACAGATTTAATTAATATTTGGGGTGACAGCTCTATTCAGGCCAAACTCGAGGGCTCTTATCGGAACCGGGCGGTTTACGAAAACATTTCCAGCAAAATGGCCGAGCGTGGTTACAGACGATCCTGGCTCCAATGCCAGCGAAAAATAAAAAGCCTCCGAGCCAAATACAAGGAGGTTAAAGCCTAGTACAAACGAGGTGGCCGTCTACTTCCGCAAACAACGAGTGACGTCGTTGACCGTTGCGTACTTTTCTGCGCATGCGGGTCACTTTTGGGTCATTTCACGTTCACACAGGAGATCACAAAAGGTCGCATTTAATTGAAAATGTGAACGGCCTTGCAAAAAAATCGAATTTTTTCAAAAAATCGGAATTGAGCATTAAGCCCTGCAGTGTGAACGTAGCCTTAGTCAACTAAGATAAATGGCAGCCAATGCTTCGAGTTTGTTCTTTTCATTGTTTCCTGACAAATCATTAAAATCAGCACTGCTAAACAAGACAAACCACTCCTAGCTGGCAAGAGGACATTTTTATGAATAACAGATGTGATTTCATTGATAAGCTGAATAGAGCTCCTGCTTCTGTCTGTCCATTGTTTTATTTATTATTTATTTTGTTGTTGTTGTTGTTTTTCTTCCCTAAAAATATTCAAGGTTAAATAACAGTATTCACACATTCTTAACAAATGCCTTTGTGCTTTTACCTGCACAACCAGACCAAAAAAAAAAAAAAGGGTTGGTACCCCCTTGAGTTGTACATCTTCATTTTTCTTTTTGTTTGTTTGTAACTCCTTTTCATTTGTATACCACAAAGCAATGCTTGTGTATTTGTTGCAATACTACAGCTAACCTCTAGAGGTCAGTAAACAGTGCACTATGTTGAGTGAGTCATTCAATGTAAAATTCAGATCAACTTGCTCGCACAAGGTTGGCATGAGGTGCCATAAATTATTCAATTTCGTTGTTTCTTGATTTCAATATGTATTTGCTTTTACTAAGACTCTTATTGATCGTTCAGGTTGTCGTGTCATTTATCTTTCTCTATTTTTCGTCATAAAATCAGAGTTATATATGATATTTAAGAATGTAATTTTGTATGTTTCACAAGGTCGAATTGTTATAGAGTTCATTAATTTGTGTACAACATTAGTTAATCTGTTTAAGGTTGAATGATTGCATCATCTGTATGACAAAGGGAAAAAAAAAGATGTTGTACAATGAGATGATATTTAGACACTTGTGTAGTTAAGCGTGCTCATGTTAACATTGTCATGTGTTGGATTAACATTTGAACCCGCAGACATTTTGTGCAGATTTTTTTTTGAATGAGGATTCTGCATGATCCATGGTTGTATGGCGAGCCAGAGCCTGATCTCACGATTCCACATGGATCCATTGAACTGAGAGCTAAGCACACACACACTACTCGGGTAGAGAATATAACACAAAAGGCCTTTACACATTGACATTTGAATATTACACACCTACACACAAGCTAAGGAGGACTATTGAGACTTTACTCTGGACAACTTTGGACTCAATATCAAACTTTTTTTTTTTTTTTTGTTCTTGGTGTTAAGTAAGAATCAGACCATTGTGTACTCATCTACATTGTGGGAATTGTTTATTCAAAGTTTTATCTATTTGTAATAAAATTGCCGGCTGTTAATTGATTGAATATACTTTGGCCCAACCTTTCATTCTTTTAAAATCCTTCTAGAGCCGAACCTTGGCCTTATTTAAACTTTGTTGAGTATAATATACTGAATACTTATTTGTTTGTTTGCTTGTTACAGAAGGAAAAATAGACATTTGTTTGCCCATCACTTGAGAAAACAACAAATGCAAAAGTCACTTGTGGTCAAGGCGAAACGCTGTAGGCTCCACTGTCAGCCCTTCCCAGACTGATGAAAAGGTTGTTTTCATATTCATGAAGTAGCATTCTTCATTCGTAAACCTTTGCACGCATCATCAACTTTTATCCCACGTCGGCTATGAAATGGCTGTGTAGAGACGCTGTGTGAGGGTAAAAATTCACACCCGCAGTGCACAGTAATCGCTGTCCTTTTCACTCTCGATGTCTCCTTTACTGTAGGACACTGACAGATTTATACACTTATTTTAGGAATGACTAATTGAAGGTTTACTTTAGAGGATAATTGAGGTTTTTGTCCGTGAATGTTTCATAAAACGAACTGATCCCTATTATAAACAGATTGACTTTTGCACATTAATTATTCTGGAAACTGTATTAAAAATGAGACCGTACTTTTGCTCAGATGCTTAACAATACAACTGAAATGTCTGCACAAACTATCAGTCAGTCATGTACCAAGGACACATTCAAGGATAAAGCTAAAGCCCAATTTATCTGTTTGGCTACAGTTAAACCAACAACAGCTTACAGACACAAACACAAATTGAAATAAACCGCTGGACATAAGTGGCAGAAACCTCAGGAAACAATAGGAGTGAGAACATAAACATCAATTTGGGATGCTAAAGGAGATCGGAGAGAGGCCCTGGACCACAGGAGGTAAAAGAGAGTGAGATTTCACTGGGAAACGCTTGTGTCTGCTTGTGAATAAATAAAAGTGTGTAATTAGGAACTAGCCACTGAGACTTCCTACTCTTATATCCCGTTACAACCACCCCCTCCCACCTTTTTTACTGATAACACGGTGGTTTTCTCTCGCCAATAAGAGTGCCAAGATTCAACTCTAGGCGGATTACAGCGAGGCTAGACGCAATATACACATCCCAGCTCAAGGCCCGTCAAATACAGCTGCCTGCTCCCTGTATGCGGTACATGCAAACAATAAAATGAAAGATGAAGGTCATTTCAGCACATAATTACCAGAAAGAGTTTTGCATACATTTTACAATCAAAAGGTAAAGGTTTGGCTGGTTAGCATGTCCAGTCAGCCCCTGCTGATAAATGCCAGAAGTACATCACCTGACTACAAAAAGCATCTTTTTTCCTATGATGGCCATTTACATATATATACACACCGATCAGGCATAACATTATGATCACTGACAGGTGAAGTGAATAACACTGATTATCTCTTCATTAGGGTGGGTGGGATATATTAGGTAGCAAATGAACATTTTGTCCTCAAAGTTGATGTGTTAGAAGCAGGAAAAATGGGCAAGCGCAAGGATTTGAGCGAGTTTGACCAGGGACAAATTGTGATGGCTATAGACGACTGGGTCAGAGCATCTCCAAAACTGCAGCTCTTGTGGGGTGTTCCCGGTCTGCAGTGGTCAGTGTCTATCAAAAGTGGTCCAAGGAAGGAACAGTGGTGAACCGGCGACAGGGTCTGGGTGGCCAAGGCTCACTGATGCACATTGGGAGTGAAGGCTGGCTCGTGTGGTCCGATCCAACAGACGAGCTACTGTAGCTCAAATTGCTCAAGAAGTTAATGCTGGTTCTGATAGAAAGGTGTCAGAATACATAGTGCATCACAGTTTGTTGCATATGGGGCTGCATAACCAGTCAGGGTGTCCATGCTGACCCCTGTCCACCCCCGAAAGCGCAAACAGTGGGCATGTGAGCATCAGAACTGGACCACGGAGCAATGGAAGAAGGTGGCCCAATGAATCACACTTTCTTTAACATCACGTGGATGGCCAGGTGCATGTACATGCATCACTTACCTGGGGAACACATGTCACCAGGATGCACTATGGGAAAAAGGCAAGCTGGTGGAGGCAGTGTGATGCTTTGGTCAATGTTCTGCTGGGAAACCTTGGGTCCTGCCATCCATGTGGATGTTACTTTGACATGTACCACCTACCAAAGCATTGTTGCAGACCATGTACAGCCTTTCATGGAAACGGTATTCCCTGGTGGCTGTGGCCTCTTTCAGCAGGATAATGCGCCCTGCCACAACGCAAAAATTGTATGTATATATATATATAAAATGAAGTGATTAGTCACATGTCATTTATGGCTCATTTATGGTGATTGCCTCAAGACTTAGCAGCAGAATTTAAAACCTATTAGCAAAGATCACATTTCAAATCACATAATTCCCATATCCGAACCAGCTGAGCAACTCTCATAGAAATGAACTTGACTGCTAACGAATTTACAATGGGTTTTTCCAGGGGTTTTCAATCTTTTAGATGCCATGGACCCCTAAATAAGATGAGGGACCCTATCCTAAAATTTTATTTATTTATTTAATTTGAATAAATATCAAATTTTTCTTTATTTTAATCTACTTTAACCTGTACCATAGATTAATAACTAATAATTTTCATTTCAATCGCATTTTATCAATTTATTTATCTAATTAATTTATTTCCTTTATTTAATATGATTGTTTATTAATTAATTTATTTTTAATTTTTTTGTTTTTTCTCTAGACTTTTCCACAGATCCACGTCACTCTCTTGCGGGCCCCTGGGGTTCCCCGGACCCCAGTTTGAAGACCCCTGGGTTTACATCACTGCCATATGAATGGTCGTTTTGAACACTGCAACAGTTTCTGCACTCAACATTCCAGCAAAAACCTGATATGACAACATAATTAAAAGCAGCTCCTAGTAAATAGAATAACAAAACATCAATAGATACATAATTCATAACGGCACACAGACAGTAGACATTTTCCTTCCAAATGCACAAAACACACATTAAACTTTTACTCGCACACAATAATGTGATCTGACAGTATACTCTCAGTCAGATAGGATGCATTCCAACATGCTCACATTTGCTCGGGCAGAGAGAGCTGCACATTAACTCACTACTATATTGTAGTTTATAGTACACTGGCATGTACTAGCCTACAACTTAAGTACATCCAAGCACTGTGGTCTGTGTGTGTGTGTGTGTCTGAAAACACTGAAAACATAGTGGAGTAGCAGACTCAATAGCACAGTGTGGAGGTCATCTAGTTTGACACAGATCCAAACCTACATGGTTCAGCTCGCTCTTACTAAAAGCAGATCCCCACACACAGTCCAGCGTGCCTGAGTTCAGCACTTAAACCCACCCCCTGCTCTTTCTGGGACCGTGCCTGTGCAGGGCAGAGTGAAGCGGAGACGCTAAGCAGGATGGAATTGGCTTTCAGTTCACTGCATTAGTTTCACAGTAGAGCTCTGGAGGCCCACTGGCAGTGGGAACAGAAAGCCACCATGTTTGTTTTCCAGGCCCAGCCTCAGTAAAAAATGTTTATTGATATTTTCTGTGGTTCAACACAAGTGTTGGATGCAGAGGAAGGATGCCCGCTCCAGTAGTCACAGCAAAGAGGAGCAGTGGGTGTCAGGACTGCTGCTTTCTTTCGGAGGTTCTCACAAGGCAAGCGCAGAAAAACGTCTAAAGGCCCGTTCACACCAAGGACGATAACTACTGTATAATGATAATTGTAAAGATTTAGTTCTAAAAATCATTCTAAGTACAAAAGAATAGAGTCCACACCACAACTATAACAATGACAGC